>NC_030855.1:4149171-4353714 GCF_000208745.1 Theobroma cacao | reverse complement strand
TAACCGTTTTGTCCCTAATTGGTCAATTTTCTAATGGACTCCAAACTGGACCTTGAACTCCAAATCACTATTCTAAGCCATTCTGTTGGTTTTAAAATTTTCAAATTCCTCTTAGAATTTCTATTTGAGCTAGTTCAAGGCTCGATTTAACTTAGTTGTACCACTCGGTACAATACCGTCTTTTAATCGAGCTTGACAGGGTGTCACAGTATCATAATACAATTCCTTTGCAAGGCTGATAACTCTATGATATAGAGTTATTTGAGCTTAATTTTGATAATAATTTGACTTAGTTTTTGTACTAATGCATAGAAATTAGTAGATTTTATTTAATTATTTTAAATTAATTATTTTAGGTGAGTCAATCTAATCATGGTTAATTTTAAGCTTAATTTGGTGTTAATCTGGTTAAGATAGGTTGTTATTGGTTTATTTCTGCTTTTGTAGGTGTTTGAAAGAAGAATTTTAGTGAAAGAAGGAGAGCAATTTGAGGTGCAGACTTGCATTACACATGTTTCTATATTTCAGCCATAACTTTCTCTACAGAACTCCAAATGAAGCGATTCTTGACCATTGGAAAGATAAGAGAAAAATATACAACTTTCATGTTTACCACTTTGCCCAGTTCGGCTTGGAAGATGGTCAAAAATCTTGTTAAAGTTGATGCACTGCAGTAGTCCTAGAGCAATTATGATTTCTATTAATTAATTAGGCAAGGCTGCGACTTACATAGTCTGATGAGGAAATCCCAGCTGAAATTGACTTCTTTCTTCACCCAACTTGGCTTAACTTCAAAGCCTATAAAAACAACCTTTCGGAAGACTTGAGGGGAAACAAAGAACGAAGAAATACCAGATTAAAAACTGAGAGTCAAGCCTCAGAGTCATTGAAGCTAAGAAGAATTTGCATGATTCAAGGAGATTTAGAGATCAAGAATACTATTCTTGAGCTTTTTTATATTTTTTTTATTCTTTTATTTTCTTGGTTTGGTTCTTAATGTTTAAATTTTATTCAATGATAGTGTGTGACTTGATGGGAAACTAAATTGTTAATCTAAGATTATGATTGAGCTTAATATGTAGTCTGAATTATTTATCTCTCTTTTACTTATATTTGATGGGTTTAGGTTGTTTATTTATTCTGTTCTTAATGCTTCTAATTGCCTGGTCACTAATTAAATTGAATTGAAAACTTAGGTTAAACCTTAACAAAGGAGATTTAGGTAGACTTTAAATAGAATAGTATATAATCGAATACACTTAGTTGATTAGGTGGTTTGATTTGCATATAAGATAGACATACACTTATAAGCCATACATAGCCAGGATTATAGCATGAACTTAATGAATCTTTCTTCAATATAATTTGCATAGACATATAGTAAATTAATTGGGAAAAGTATTTTTATGAGAAACTTGACAAAGATTTGTAAATAATTTAGGACTCTAGGTTAACAATTTAATCCATTAAACTAACTTAAGAGAGAGAGAGAATAATCAGATGAAGTATTGAGGGATATTATAATCTTAGGTTTGGTATTTAATTGAGTTTTATAAAACAAATTTACTATTTAATTTTAGTTTCAATTTATTAGTTTTAATTTTTTTTTTTAATAATTTTAAATTTAATTGTTTGGATAAGAATAAGGTGTTACAATTTTAGTACTTAGCAATTAAGAATTAATTCAATTCGCCATTGGAACGATACTCTATTTCATCATTATATTACTTGTTAACGATAAATGCACTTGCGTAAGAAATCAACAACAAAGGCATGTATAGTTCCTTGGGCTTTATCTACATAAGTATAAATACTAATTAAATTACAAACTTATGGATAAAGAACTACCTCCATGTTATTATAAATAACAAAATGTCATACATGAATATCTCAGATTGTGATTCCCATACAACCTGTCAACCATAGATTGACCTGTAGTGCTCATACTAACAATCCTTTTTCTCTCTCATTCTTTCAACAAAAAAGAAATTTCTATACCAAATTCTTCACTTTATCTCTCACTTAGGGTCTTAATTGCATTCTTTCTTAAGAATTTAATAAGTTTTTAGTTTGGATGCCTATGGAAGAACAAGAAAAGAAGGTGAAAAATGTTTTGGGAAAAGTGAAATATTTTAATTTTTAATTTCGATGGAAGAAGAAGAAGGGGAGAGAAAGATGAAGTTAGAGAGAGATAAAACACAATTAAAAAATGTTGTAAGGGAGTTGAAGAGAGAAAAAATAGAGATTTTTTTATTTTTTATATAATTAATTATTAACAATTTTTTAATAGTTAAGTTTAAGTCCTTAAAAATTTTTAGTTTTACCTCATTAATGAGGTGACAACATTTGGTGAGTTAGCAATGTATAGTTACTATATGCTGTTAGTGTATCAAATATAAATCTTGTGAATATTTAAGCTGTCTTTTAGAGATAGGTGGTATTTGTTATCAGTGTGGTCCACTTCGGCAAAGATGGGCCTCTTGGACAGAACATCATGAAAGTTAAATGGACAAAGTATTCAAGAAATCTTTGTATGATAGCATTTTGTTTAATTTAGTCTCTCTACTCAAAATTGGGTTAATTTAATCCTTATACTTTGACATTGTGTGCAATTGGAACCTTATGAGTAACTTCATCCAAATCGGCCGTTAACAATGTTGATGTTGGTGCTAATGTGTTAAATGATGCTAACGTGATGTTGATGTGTCGAATAAAAAAATTTGGCCACCTGAATTTTCTTTTTCTTTTTTTTTTTATCATTTTCCCTTTTGCCCAAAATGATGTTTTGGTGGGATTATTTAAACCACATTTAGTATTTTTTTCACATTTTTCTTCACTCTTTCTCTCTTTAGCTTTCCCTTTCTCGATGTCCTGATCTTCTATCCCCAAGATTAGATCCCAAAACCCAGATTCCAACTATCACTACCACTGGTTGTCGATTTCCTATGTTCGAAAATTCCAAAAAAATGTCATTTTCTATATTTTTCAGTATATTCAACTTGAGTTGGTTGATTGAGCATTGAAAATTTGAGGTGATTTGTCTTAATTAAAAGGCTTAGCTTGATTATTTTACTTCCTAATAATAAACACATGATCAAAGCCCTGCTTTATTGCACTAGGTATATAAGGAAATCATTATTTTGGCGATTTGTGAATTCCTTTGCTCCCACATTAGAACCAATCCCAAGTTTCCCCCTTTTATGTGTTTACTCTCTGCGATTGAGGGCATTATGGTTTGTTTCATTTGTTAGAACAGAGGGCAAGAAAAGCAAACAATTCTTCCTTGGAAACAAAATTTTAAATGCAACTTTTAGGAACACACCATGAAACAAATTTCAACCCAAATGTTGTACCTTTAAATGCAATTTTTAGGAACACACCATGAAACAAATCTCAGCCCAAATGTTGTACCTCTAATTACCCAAATCAAGAATAAAGACAAACAAGAAAAACTTATCAACAAAGAAATGGAAATATGCCTAGCATTGAAAATAATAAGCCTATACTTTGGGCCCATATTCCATCGTGTTATATTTACATGTAGAAAGCTATACATGTGTAATACAAAAAGGTGTTTGGAATCTCTTTACTACCAACCCAATGGATTAAAAGGTCGAAGAAACCTTTAGAAAAAAAAAACTTCTTTGTTAGGAAGCAAGATGAAGAAAAGTACCAAATCCATCACACTAAAAGTTAAAGCGTATTTTGTTTTTCCATAAAAGTTTTTGAACATCTTAGCTTTGTCCATTGACCTTAGAGCTTTTCTTCAACATGTTAGTAATAGCAGCTAAAGCACCATCCTTATGCGTGCCCGCAAACTTGCATGCTAAACAATAAGAGCAAGGTGCACTTTGTCGATAAATCAATGTTTTCCAGATTATAAATGAACAACAAGGTAGGAAAAATAATAAGAAAGTGTTGAGTGTTTCAATGATTCAAGTTTGGTAAAAGATGCCTTGACGTGTAACAAAGTGATTCATGCCTTGGTGTGTAATAAAGTGATTTATGCCTTAACGTGTAACAATTACTACTGAAGTGATTCATGCCTTGGAGTGTAACAAAGTGATTCATTTCTTAGCATGTAACAACTAATGCTGAGGTGATTCATGCATTGGTGTGTAACAACAGTAGGATGAAGGAAGAAGTGGGCATGTAGCAACAAGCAGGATGATTTCTCTTGTATGTTGAAACGCAGTTTAGTTATGTTGTTTTGCTCTTGTTTTGAAAGCCGTTGGTGGCTATGCATTTTATTCCTTTTTATTTTGTTCCATAGTTGTAGGCTAAAAACCATTGCTAGCATAGGATTCCATGTTTAGAATACTGTGCTAAGCTACATTCCTTAAAGTTTTGCATTTCCCAATGCTGATTCTTAAGGAAAAATTGAGGTTATTGTTTGTGTGAAAAATATATATATGAGAATGAAAAATAGGAATCTAGCTTGTTGATTCCATTTCTTGTCCTATTCATCCTCTCCATTCTTCTTTTCTTTGAGTTTTTCTACATTGTATCCGAGCAATATTTCTTGGGGGACCTATGATTTGATCTTTTTTTCCTCCAACTCTTTTCAGAATATTTTTTGCTCTCAACTTAAATGACAAAAGTTGGTTTTTCAACTTCAACTCCTCTTATTTTTTCTAGATTGAATTTTCATATCTAGTTTGTGAAGATGAAATCGTATCTGAAAGCATTTGATCTCTGAAACGTAGTTGAGGTTAGTGGCGAGCCTCCTGTTCAACGACACATAAATCCTATAGTGGGTCAGATCAAGTAGCATAGCGAGGAGGTTGCAAAGAGGTATAACACTCTTTTTTATCTTGAATTTGTAGTTTTTGTTTCTATCTTTGTAAGGATCATTAACTTTGATGATCTAAAAGTAGTTTGGGATACCTTGAGAGAGGAGTTTCAAGGTAATGATAGAACAAAAATGATTCAGATTCTAATTTTGTCCAGGTAATTTGAATTGTTAAGAATGAAAGAGAGTGAAGGGATTTGAGAGTATTCTAATAGAGAGTTTAAGGTAGTAAATCAACTCAGGTTATTAGGAGAGAAGGTGATATAGAGAAGAGTAGTCAACAAGTTCCTAATTAGCCTTCTAAAGAGGTTTGAAGCAAAAATTTCCTCTCCAGAAAATTCAAAAGATTTAACTAAGATTTCTATGAATGAGCTAACAAATGTTCTATTGGCTCAAGAACAGAGAAAGGCCTCAAAGATGGTTTTGTTGAGAATGCTTTAGTTGCAAAGATTTTAGGTTTAAAGGTTAAAACATCTAGTTTGAAAAAGAATGAAGCTAAGGACAAAGGTAACAAGTTTGAAGATGAGAAATGAAAGAAGCGAGGTGATAGATTTCCACTTTGCCCTCATTGTAAGAAGAGGAATCACACAAGCAACTACTGTTGGTATAGGCCCAATGTAAAGTGCAAGCATGCCACCCAATGGGACATGTTGAGAAGGTTTGCTAGGCTAAGAAACTAGAACTTGAAAATCAAGCTGTTATGGCAAAACAGAATGAAGAAGGTGAAGAAATGTTGTTTATGGCCAAAATGGGTGATGATTCAGGTAACAAGAGTGTCTCGTTAATTGATAGTGTTGTTGACTTCATATGTTTTTTATGATAACAAAACATTCCTCATTCTTTGATAGCTAACTACATTATTTAAGTGTGCAGGATTAAGATTGAATCCCTTATTAAAAATATTGTTTGAAAGCAAGTTAAGAAGCTTGTCATGATACAAGAATGATTAATCAATTAAAGAAATAAAAGAACTAAGACTAAGTGAAAGCAGAAAAATGTTAATTGATTAATATTTGGCATTAATCAGTTAGGGCAATTCATGGTGCTACATGAGTACAAAAGAGAAGCCTTTTAATCGGTTAAGGCAATGAGTTAACTAGTTAAAGGTCAAAGTTGAAGTGTCAAAAAGTGCCAAAATTCAAATTCCAAATATTGATGACCATCCAAGGTGCCAAACAAAGAGATTCAAAGTTAAAGAATTTTTAATTGGTTAGAGCTTATTTCAATTAGCTAAGGTTGAAGAAAGAAGCCTTGATCAATGAAATAGAAGTCAAATCAGTTGAAGAAGAATGGTGAAGGATGTTGCTTGAAAACAAAACGTTTTTAATCAGTTACAGCTACAGTTAACTGGTTAACACAAGAAAACATTATAGCAAACAAAAAAGGCTTAATTGATTAAAGCCAGTTTTTAACTGGTTAATAGAACACTGCCTACACATTTGAATTTAAGCACCAGAAGACAAAATAACGGTTAGAATTGGGCTAGAACTATTTCCAATGGGCAGAATTTGTCTCAAATGGCCAAATGTGATCTTCCAAGTATTTAAGGCATCTCCAACGATCAAAAATTGAAAAAAGTTTCAAAAAATTTGATAGAGCTTAGAAGACCAAAAACCTTCTCTTTTACACTTGTATTTCACTCCTATCTTTGTGAAAGTGTTTAAGCTAAAGCTTGTACAACTTATATCAGTTAAGTGATCATTTCTACTTCATTTTATCTTCTATTCTTGTTACTTAGAATGTGTGAGACACTTTAAGGGGTAGTCTAAGCTAGGGTAAACTTAAGACTTGTTGTAAAGGGGTTGGAGCTTGGGTTAGAAGTTCACTTTGTAAAAGATTGGTGGAAGTTGTTAATTCCACTAGTTTTAGTGAAGTTAGGATGAAAATCCTTGATTAGGAAGATCAAGGTAGTGGATGTAGGTCAGGTGGACAAAACCACTACATATATTATGTTTTATCAACTTTTTTTAACCTTTTTTTTACTTGGTGTTCACTGACTTTTACAAGTTCTCAACCATACATCTTGAACCTTCCAAACGATTTTCAAATTTATGGATTTACCTTTAAAATATTTTTTAAAGTGTTATTCACCTCCCTCTAGCACTTTTTTTGGGACCAATTAGTGCTTGCTCACATCATCTCATTGGTAATAGAAACTTGTTTATTGATCTTAATACTGAGTTTAAGTCCAAGGTTAGAATTGTTAATGGTAATTTCTTGAAAATCAGTGGTATTCCTATTGTGTCTTTGGAAAATGCATTAGGTGTTAAGTATTAAGAGATGCAACCCAAGCTTTCCAAACTCATATTTTCTCTTTTCAATTATTGTTATTTTATTTACTAATCTCTATTTTTTTTTGTAAAAAAAAAAAAAGCCTCCCACAAACATTGGTGATAATGATGAGAACTTGATTGTCTAGTATCTTTAGCTTTTGGTAAATAAGGATATTATTTGGTTTGTACTAAATTCTTTTGCTAAGTATCATTGTTAGATTGTGATTTTCACATATTGAGCACCTTGTCTTTTTCTTAAAATTATTGTGCATATCTAGAGAAGGTTTATATTAATGTGAATTTTGAATTATGTAATAAACTCTAAAATTTGCTTGATTTTCTCTCGAGGGGAAATCCTAGGCAATACTTAGTTAGGGAGATGATTTAAGCCATCTTTGGACCGTTTAAGCCTTTCAAGCTAACCTTGATAAAATTTATCCTTAGTATACTCCTTTGAGCCTTATTTTTTCTTTTCTTTGTTTAACCACATAATTGTTTAGCCTAACCTTTTAAATAAAATTCTAATTTTACATCCCTCACTCTTAAGTATGTATATCAGTTTAGGAAGTGTGTTGAGCTAAATATTGAACGAGATAGAAGGTGGAATTGATAAAAAAAAATTCAAAACTGTGTTGAGTATTCACCCCACTAATTGTAATAAATAGAAATAAGTTTGGGGGCATAAAATTACGATGAAAAAAAAAGAAGAAAAAAGTGTTGAATAAAAGGAAAGTTCAAAAGTTGAAAAAAAGTGTGTATTTAGAGAAGGAAATTATAAATATAGAGCTCAATATAAGTTATATAATGATTATGTGCTTAGGGTGAATTGAGCCAAATTATTATTCTTTATCCTACTTTGACCCAAACCTTACATTACAAGCTTAATAAAGACATAATGATCCTTTACTTAGTATTAGTCTACATTAGTGGAGAAAGATAGATGAAAAGTAAACTTGTGAAATTCTATTACTAATTTGAAATTTTGCATTGGTATAAACTCATTCGAATAAATATGATGTTCTTTGTAAAAGATTGCACACACAGACACAAAAATGCATTTGAATTGAAACATGGACTTAAATGATATCTATATTTTACCATGAGTTGGAGATTTATAGATATGCTTTTAAGAAAATTATAGAGATCATTGATTTGGTGCTACTTGTCTCTAGTTAGTTTATTTATTTATGACTGTTTTCATCATTTAAGTTGCTTTCGTTTTAGTTTTTCTTTTATATTTTTCTCAAGGACTAGCAAAATTTTAAGTTTAGGGGGTGTGATAACTCAATGATAGAGTTATTTGATTTTAATTTTGGTTAATAATTTGCTATGTTCTTGAGTTTTATCTTAAATTTTTAGGTGTTTTTAGCTATTTATTTTAATTTAAGTAAATTAAGTTGGGTCAATTGAATTTAGATTATTTTAGGCTAAGTTAGTTTTTGAGTTGTCTAAGTATGGCTGTTATTAATTAAATTGTGCTTTTATAAGTGTGTTATGTTGAATGACTTTTAATTGAAGTAGGAAAGTGCATTCTACGTGCAGACTTCCACTACACATGTTGAAATATTTCAAGCATATATCCTACTACATTAGTCTAAAAGACGTGATTCTTAGACTATTGAAAAGCTAAGAGGCAAGCTACAATTTTCATGCTTACCATTTCACCTAGTTCAGCCTCGAAACAAGAGAAAATCATGTTAGGAGTCGTGGCCAGGGCCTTCACCACTTCTTGGCCACTACTCCCCGATCATTTAAAGGCTCTTTAGGAGTCTAAGAGGCATGTGGCCACGGCTGTTAGTGCCCATGGTCGTGGCCATCGACAAGAAACTGTGAAAAAACAAAACAACGGCTTGTGGTTGTAGCCCCCTATCACCATGGTCGTGGCCCCTAATGATAAGTTGGAATTTAGATGCACTTGAACTTCTAATTGGGCACAAATCTAAGCTTTATTTAATTCCCCTTTCAAAAGCACATTTAAGCAATAATTAAGGTTTTTCTAAAGAAAAAAAGGCATTGAAGCTAGCAAAAAAGCAAACAAGATTGCGGATCAAAGACTTAATAAATATTAAAGTTCTTTCTTTTCTTGTTATTTGTATACTTTCTTGTTTCGTTCTGATGGTTAAATTTCTTTTTTGGACGATGCTTTTAGGAATTGTGTTGAACTAAGTTTTTAATCTAGAATCACTATTGAACACAATGCGTAGTTTGAATTTTTAATATTCTATCTTGCTTATGATTGGTAGCGTTTAAGTTGTTTATTTCAATCCTATTCTTAATGCGTTTGATTAATTGGCCACCAATTAGATTGATTAGAAAACCTAAATGAAACTGGAAGAGGGAGTTTAGAGTAAGAATGGATGAAATAGCATATGCTCAATATCAATTGCATGAGTTGATTGATTTGATTTGCTATAGGGTAGGACATATTTACATGTCATATGTAGCCATAATAATAGTCTAAGCTTAATGAGTCTTTCTTGATTTCAATTTGCATAGGGATATAGTAAATTGGTTAAAGAAGATATTTTCATAAGAACATCGAAAGACACTTATAAATAAATTAGAAATTTAAGTTAACAACTCAGGCTTATTTACTAAGTAAAAAGGGAATAAAAGAGATTCAGATAAAACATTGAGAGGATATTATGGTTCTAGACTTAGTTAAATTGATATTTTTTTCTTTTAGTTCTTGTTTTAGTTTTAATTTATTTAATTTTCAGTAGTTTTAAAATTCAAAAAATGGGATGTGACATTTAATTAGAAAAATGAATTAGTTTTTTTTTTTATCATTTTCCACACTTTGGTTAGCTTGGATAAGGTTATCTTGACCCAATTTTAATACTTAATGAAGAATTGAACCAATTCCTCGTGGGATCGACACTTGTATTTATCACTTTATTACTTGTTTACGACATGTACACTTGCATGCTAGTTTAAATTCATATAGGATTTAAGCCCATAACAGCAAATTCGACGAAGAGCTACTACTATTGTCACTAATAAAAAGTTGCTATTCTATTTGGATCGACAAAATAAAAATATATAGTTTTTTTTTATGTTTGTGCTCATATTTCTTGCAAGTTCTAAGCAAATTCTATGTTAAATGTTAATTTCTATCATTTACAAGCATTATTATTGTTTGATTTGTAAGCACAATAAATAGATATTCAAGAGCAGGGTTTAATTCCTTTTGGAACCCTTACACTCTTAATCACTTTACCTCTTTGTGTCACTACTCTCTAAAGATAAAAGCAAATAGAATGCCCAATTTTACAACAGCAAATTCATCTAGTAAAAGCACCAAACTTTTCATTTTCCTTAATAAAGAAATTTTTTAAGTGAGTCTCTTTTTGTGTTTCATTAAAGCCTAAATCTTCTTTGCTAAAGAATGCTCTTTAGGTTTCTAACATGCCATTTAACTTATGTTAACTCATGTGAAATTTTGAAAAAAACTCATGTAAGTTTTCATTTTCCTTTTTCAAATCATTTCTTTCATCTTCTAAGCTTTTGACACGTCCTTCAAATTCAATTTTTGTTTTAGTTAAAAGCTCATTTTTAACTTTAAGCTTAGATATGATCTTTTTGTATGTCAATGACATGCATTCAAACACAAATGCCAAATCATCATAAGCATCTTGTAGTACATAAAAAAATGAGCAATCATCCAAGGTGTATGAATAAAATGCATTAGTGGTAAGACATATCTTTGGTTCTTTAAGAGCCATGAAGTAATGGTTGGCAACCTCTTTTTCTTCTTCAGCTTATGAATCATCACTATCACTCCAAATGACTACCATAGCCTTCTTCTTGGTATTCTTTGGATGGCTCCTCTTGCCATTTGGGCACTCATATTTTGTGTGACCCAATTTTCTACATTCATAGCAAATTAAGTGACCTTTGCTATGTTCACCTTTTGGCCCATCTCTTCTTAGGGGTCATCTAATTCTTCTATAGTTTTTTCTCATGAATTTGCTTAATTTCTTTGCTAAAAAGGCTACATCTTCATCATCCCTCACACTTCTTTTTGGTACTCCTTTCATCTTTTTCAATGGTGGACTTAAGTGCAATTCCTTTCTTCTTAGTGTCTTTCTTTTTTGCTTTATCTCTCTAATTTTCATACTTAAAAGTCATTTCATATGGAAGCAAGCAACCTACAAGTTCATTTAGCTTAAGGGTGTTTAAGTTTCTAGCTTTCTTAATGGTCATCACTTTTGGCCTCTAACGCTTAGGTAGACTATCGAGTAGCTTCTTCACTAATTCAGCATTTAGGAAGTGTTTCCTTAGTGCATTCAACCCTCCAACTATGTTGGTGAACCTATTGTACATTTGGTTTATTGATTCATCATCTTACATCCTAAACAACTCATAGTTGTCGTAGGATTTACCATACAAGTGCACGTATCATTAACAAGTAATATAATGGTAAATAGAGTGTTGAGTTCCATAAAGAATTGTACAAACTTTTGCTAAGTACTAAAATTAACACAACCTAGTATTATTCAAACAACCAAATTAAGTGATTAATTAAAAACAAAACTAAAACTAAATAATAACTACACTGAATCTAAAACTAAATGGAAAATCTTAACTAGAAAAATCAATCAATAAACAAGCCTAGGGCACCCAAGCATTTGGCTCATTAGTTGGTGCATGATCCCCCTGCTTAAAGAGTAGGGTTTGAATCCCCCCTCTCCCAGTTATAAAAAAAATAATAAAAAAAACAAGCCTAGGATTACAATATCCCTCAACAATTCATCTGAATTTTGTCTCTCTCTCTCCCTCTCTCTTGACTTACTAAATGGGTTAAATTGCTAACCCATAATTATCAAATTATTTATAAATCTCTATCAAGGTTCTTATAAAAATTTCTCTCCTAACTAATTAACCATATGTCTATGTAAATTCAATTAAAGAAAGACTTATTAAGGTCATGCTCTAATATTTGCTACATATGACATGTAGGTATATGTCTATCTTATATGCAAATCAAATCATTCGGTGGCAGTTAATCTAAATAAATTTGAACATATGTTATTCCATCCAAGGCCTATAGTAAACTCCCTTTGGCAAGTTGCATTTAGGTATCCAGATCAATCTAATTGGAGGCCAATCAATCAAAAGCATTAAACACAAGATTGGAATAAACAACTTGTATTCCAATGATCATAAGCAAGAAAGAAATTAAAAATTCAAACTACATGTTGAGTTCAATTACAATCCTAAATAAAGAAAATTAGTTCATGATGAATAATAAAACATAATCCAAAGAAGTATAATCATAGTAACAATTGATAAAAACAAAGAAAAAACAAAGAAGAAAAGAAAATTAAAGATTGTCAGGTCTTTGATTTTCAATCTTCAAAATTTTACTTCGCTTTCCTGAGTGCTTGACAACTTTATATCTTCAAAGAAACCTAGCTTAATTGTGTCTTTCAATTGCCTCAAAAGTGGCTTTAAATGAGCTCCAAAAAAACCTAATTTGAGTCAAATTTAGAATTAGAATGTTTGAGATATCATGTCGGCATCGCGGCCTCACTTTCTCAATGTTGTGGCACCCCACTTGTTGTCTCCCAGTATGTTCTCTACTGCACTTGAACCATTTCTAATGCAAGTTTCTCCTAGGTCTATGGTGAAATGGGTAAAGTGGTAAAGATGATAGTTGTAGCCCTATTTTGTAGCTTTCTAATAGATCAAGAATCATGTCAATTGGAATTCTAGAATGAGATGTATGCTTAAAATCTGAAACATGTACGAGAGAAGCACTTAACCATTCATGCACTCTTCTTCACCAATTAAAGCCATTTTAATTGCACACTTACAAAAACTCCATTCTAGGTGTTTTTTTTATTCACATTTTCTGTTTTAAATTTTATTTTAGTATATTGTCTCAATGTAATAGTAGGGAATATCTGTTTTACTGTAGCATCAAAAGTTATGCACGTAAAATGGATTTCCCTACTCTAGGTGTTTCTTCGAAACTTTCTTATGATCATGTAACTTGGAGGTACTGTTTAGGTCCCCCTTCTATGTACTTTTTTATTTTGTAATTAATAAAATTTAATAGGGTAGCTAGGCCCTATTTTAAAAAAAAACTAAAATCAAATTATCATCAAACTAAAATAAAATAACTTAAAATAAATCATCCCAACATGATTACTAAACTAAGACAAATAGCTAAAAATATTTAATTCTTAAATTAAATCTCAAGAACTTAGCCAGTTTAATACTCAAAATGTGACAAAATAACTCTATATCATAGAGTTATCGCACTCCCAAACCTAAGATTTTGTTGGTCCTCGAGCAAAAACATAAAGAAACTTTAACAAAACAAAACATATAAATGATGAAATAAATTTAAATAAAGAAAACAACTAAATAGAACAACTAGCTTGAGATAGGTTTCACCAGATCAATGATTTCACATAATTTCCTCAAAAGTTATCTCAAAATCTCAACTCAAGGTAAAATAGAGTTATCATTCAAATTCATGATTCAATTCATATGCAAGCTCATTCTTGAAAGGATTTCCGTGTGTGTGTGTGCAATCTTTTACAAAGAATATCATGCAATTAGGACAAATTTATGCTCACGCATAATTTGAATTAGTACAAGAATCCCATAGGTTTGCTTTTCATTTCTCTTTTCACTAATGTAGACCAACATTTAAGCAAGGATCATTAAGACTTTAATTAGCACTGTGATGTACGGCTGGGGTCAAGGAAAGATATAGGATATTAATGTGGCTTAAATCATTTTAAGTAAATAATCATTCTATGACCTATATAGAGATTTAAATTTCAATCTCCTAGTAACACCTTCTTTTTTACTTCAAAGTTTTCTTTTATAAAACACTTGATTATTTTTTTCTTTTTTTTATCACAATTTTACACCCTCAAACTTATTTCTTTCTATTATGGGTAGTGGGGTGAACACTAAGCATAATTGAATTTTTCAACAACTTCAACTTTCTACCTTATTCTTCATTTAGCTCAATACACTTCCTAAGATGATTAACACGTTTAGGAGTGAGGGATGCCAAATTGAAAATTTATTTAGGCTTAAGTAATTACGTGTTTAACTATGAAAAGGTAACATTAAGCTCAAGGGAGTATACTAAGGATAAAATTATATCAAGGTAAGCTTAAAAGGCTCAAACGGTCCAAATATGGCTTAATTCATCTCCTTCACTAGATATTGCCTAGGATTTTGCCTCGAGATAGAATCAAACAAACTCTAGAATTCATAACATAAACCTATATTCAGATCAACATAAACCTTCTCTAAATATGCACAATAATTCTAAACAAAAGACAATGTCCTCAATATATGAAAATATCATTCTAACAATGATACTAAACATAAGAATTTAGCATAAACTAAATAATATCCATATTTACCAGAAGCTAAAGATACAAGATAATTGAATTCTCATCATTGGATAGAGAAAATCATTGGAAAATTGGCACAACTACCACTCAAGCTATCAATGAAATAGACTTTGAAAAATTAAAAATAAATGCAGAAAAAATTGAGATAATCATGAAAATGAAATAAACTTAAGACATGAATGAAAAATATGGTACCATCCCCCTAACTTAAACTGAACATTGTCCTCAATGTTTAAAATAGAAAAAGAAAAAATAAGTAAAACTCCCCTAACAATGGTAGTAATGCGGAAAGAGCTCTATTCTTCTTCTTTATCCTCATCATTATCTCCAAAATTGTTGATAAGGTTCGATAAAGTGACAAAAATCTAAATAAGAAAAAGAATAAAAACAAATTAGTGGGAAAAATCTAAATAAATAAATAAAAAGTAACTTCAAAGAAAAAGAGTTAGAGTTTCAAAAGCTTTGGTTGGCTCTCAAGAAACGTTTCTTTATAGTTAATAACTTGACTATGGCACCTTTTTTTACACAACTTCATCCATGAAATAAGACTTGACGCTAGGACATTAACCATGAATATGCTAGTAGTTTTACTATCAATCTCTATTATACCATAGGGATAGACCTTAACCACTTTTGAAATGACCCAACCATCTTGATTTGTGTTTCCATGGAAAAAGCTTGAAATGTTAATTAGAAAGTAACACTTGTTGTCCAACCTCAAAACTTGTTGTTATAGGAAATTCCTTGTCAAAATCCTTCTTAGCCAACTCATCAGCTGAATCCACCATATAACAACTACCTGTATAGGGATACTTGTTTGCATTGAACAAATGAAACACTACTTCATCCTCTCCAACTTTGAAAGTTATCTTGCCATTCTTCACATCTATGATTACTCCTGCCATAGCTAAAAATGGTCATCTCAAAATAAAAGGAATTTCAACATCCTCTTCTATCTCAATTACAATAAAGTTTACTAGAATGTAAAGCTTCCCAATTTTCACCAAAACATCCTTGATAATCCTTATAAGGTACTTGATTGATCTGTCTGCTAATTACAAGGTAACTATAGTAGGTTGTATCTCCTGTAGTCCAAGTTTCCCGACAATAAACAAAGGCATAAGTGAAACACTAACACCCAAATCACACAAAGCTTTAGATAATTCAACTTTACAAATAGTAAAAGGAATAGAAAAACTCCCTGGATCTTTAAGCTTTGGTGAAAGTTTATTTTGGATTATAGCATTACACCCCTCAGTAAGTGCAACTGTCTCAAAATCTTCCAATTTTCTATTTTTAGACATGATCTCTTTAAGGAACTTCACATAAGAAAGTATTTGTACAAAAGCATTTGCAAAAAGAATGTTAATATGAACTTGTTTGAAAACATTCAAAAACTTTTTAAATTGCTTATCCATTTTCTTTTCCTTCAACGCTTAAGGAAAAGGAATAGGATGCACATTTCGCTTGACTTGTGGTGGTCTGGATATTTCTTCCCCTTACTTAACTTTATCAACTTGAACTTACTTGATAATAGTATCCTCTTGATCAACTCTATCTCCACCATCAACCATATTCTTACCTTTTACCTCATCAAGCTGTTTACCGTTCCTTGAAGAAATTACATTGCATTATTCTTTTCCTTCTCTTTTAGGATTGGTTTCATTGTCACTTGGTAGAGCTCCATGAGGCATGTTGCTGATGGCATTGGCAAGTTAACCCACTTGTGTCTCAAGATTTTGGAGTGATGCCACTTGACTTTGAAAGATAGCATTAGTCTTTGTCATGTATTATATGAACATCTTTTCCACAGAAGGCTTCTTCTCAAGCATTGGAGCTCTAACTTGTGGTAGAAATCCAAGAGGAAAGTTTAGCTTAGGTGCTAATGAAGATTCTTGGTTGTTGCTTCAAGAGAAATTAAGATAATTTTTCCAACCAGGATTTTAGTTATTGGAATAAGCATTATTTTATTGTCTATTAAAATTTCCAACAAACTGTACATATTCAGCATTAATAGGACACTGATTATTGGAATGCCTATCTCCACATAACTCACATTTCATAAAAGGACTCTAAGCATCATAACCACCCAGTGTTTCAATTTTCTTAGTGAGAATAGCCATTTGTGCAATCAAGGCATTAATTGCATCAACCTCATAAGTACCAACAACTTTTCTTAGACTAAAGCTCTCAAATGGCCATTGCTAATTGTTGGAAGCCATCTCCTCTAACAAGTCATAAGCCTCATTAATAGATTTACCCATCAGTGCCCCTTCTGTTGCAACATCAATGGTGGTTTTAATTGGTCCCAACAAACCATTATAGAAAGTCTGCATTTACAGCCATTTAAGTAACCTATGGTGAAGACATTTTTAAGCAAATCCTTATACCTTTCCCACGCCTCATACAGTGATTCTGAATCAAATTGCATGAAGGAGGTGATATCATTTTGCATCTTTACTGTCTTAGTTGGTGGAAAAAACTTAGCCAAGAATTTTTAAGCCAAATCATCCCAAATACTAAAGGAACCAATTAGAAGCGAATTCAATCAACTCTTTGCCTTGTTTCTTAGTGAAAACAAGAAGAGCCTCGATCTAATGGCATCATAAAAAATGCCATTGGTCTTAAATGTATCACAAATCTTTAGGAAATTCACAATATGTGCATTAGGATGTTCATTTGACAATCTCCTAAACTGAACTGAAGTTTGAATCATCTAAATGATTGTTGGTTTAATCTCAAAGTTATTGGCTTGGATGGCAGGTTTATGGATGCAAGAATGAAGGCCTTGTACTAGAGGAACAATATATTACCTCAAAAACTTGTTCTCTTCTCTTTATTGTTCAGCCATTGTTTCAATGTGAGTTAAAACTTGTGAATTTTCTCTCCTAACTCTTTGAAAAGTCTTTTTGATTTTTGGATCAAAAGAAACAATTTTGAAACTTCTCACGCTTCACATACAATGATCAAAAGTACTTGAAAATAAAGAAAAACAAAGTTTGAATTAAGATTAAGATTACTTGGTATTAATATTAACAAAAATTAATGAGAGCAATTCCTCTGCAACGTTGCCAAACACTTGTTGTAGGATTTACCACACAAGTGTACGTATCGTTAATAAGTAATATAATGGTAAAAAAAAGTGTCGAATCTCACAGAGAATTGTACCAAATTTTGCTAAGTACTAAAATTAACACATCCTAATCTTATTCAAACAACCGAATTAAGTGATTAATTAAAAGAAAACTAAAACTAAATAATAACTAAACTAAATCTAAAACTACATGGCAAATCTTAACTAGAAAAAGCAATCAATACACAAGCCTAGGATTACAATATCCCTCAACAGTTCATTTGAATTTTGTCTATATCTCTTTTGACTTACTAAATGGATTGAATTGCTAACCTAAAGTTCCCAAATTATTTATAAGTCTCTTTCAAGGTTCTTTTAAAAATATCTCTCCCAACCATTTCACTATATGTCTATGTAAATTCAATTGAAGAAAGACTCATTAAGCTTATGCTCTAATGTTGGCTACATATGACATATAGGTATTTGTCTATCCTATATGCAAATCAAATCATTTGGTGGTAGTGAGTCAAAATAAATGTGAACATATGCTATTCTATCCAAGGCTTGCACTAAACTCCCTTTGTCAAGGTGCATTTAGATAACCAGATCAATCTAATTGGTGGCCAATCAATCAGAAGCATTAAACACAATATTGGAATAAAGAACTCATATTCCATTTATCATAATCAAAAAAGAAATTAAAAATTCAAACTACATGCTGAGTTCAATTGCAATCCTAGATAAAAAAAAAATTAGTTCATGATGAATAATAAAACATAACCTAAAGAAGTTTAACCACAGTAACAATTCAAAAAAAAAACATAGAAGAAACAAAGAAGAAAAGAAAACTAAAGATTGTCAAGTTTTCAATTTTCAATCATCAAAATTTTTCTTTATTTTCTTAAGTGTTTGACAGCTCTTTTTCTTTAGTGAAACCCCAACTTAATTATGTCTTTCAATTACCTCAAAAATGACTTTAAATACTCCAAAAAAACCTAATTTGAGTTAAATTCAAAATTCGAATGTCCAAGATATTGTGTTGATGCTGCAACATCACTTTCCCAATGTCATGGCGTTTAACTTGTTGTCTCCCAGTATGCTTTCTACTGCATTCGATCAAATTGTGATGTAATTTTCTCCTCGATTTGGGCTAAATTGGGCAAAGTGATACACATAAAAGTTGTAGCCTTGTCTCTTAGATTTTCGATGACTTAAGAATAACATCAATTAGACTTCTTCACCAATTAAAGCCATTTTAATTGCACACCTACAAAAGCGTAAAACAAAATCAATATTAACTAAACTAAAATCAAATTACCATCAAACTAAAATAAAATAATTTAAATTAAATCATCCCAACATGATTTACTAAATTAAGACAAATAGCTAAAAATATCTAATTCCTAAACTAAATCTCAAGAACTTAGCCAATTTAATACTCAAAATGTGACAAAATAACTCTATAACATAGAGTTATCAATAGTCAAGGGTAAGTAAGCCTATCTTGGACTCTTTAACTGGGTTAGTTCCCTCACGAATGGTTCTTAAAGCATCCCATATTTCCTTTACACTCTAACACATGGATACCCTATTGAATTCCTCAACCTTTAAAGCACAATAAAGGGTGTTAATAGCTTTGGTATTAAGTTGCACTAACTATTTGCCTTTCTCATCCCCCTCCTTGTTTTGACTTAATCACTATCCTTCCTTCTACTTTCTTAGTGAGGACATAAGGATCTTTTAATATAATATTCCACACATCAATGTTGTGCTTACATAAATATCTCCATTCTCTTCTTCTAATATGAATAGTTTTCCCTAGAAAAGAAAGGAGGTCTTACCATAAATTGGCCATCAGGTAATGAAGTTACTTTGGGTTATAAAGCCATGATTTTGAGCTTTAAAGGATTTTCTCAAAGGTGATTAGACCTACAAACTTGATAGAAAAGCTATTATTCCAATTGTTCGATTTGTAAGCTTAATAAATAGATATTTATAAGGGAGTGAATTGAATATTTAAAATTTTTCTAAGCTTGAAACTTAAAAAACTTTATTTTTTGAAAAATCCTTTTCTTTGAAAACCTTTACAAGTAAAGAAACTTTTTTAAAGAAATTGGTTTTTGAAAATAACAACTATAGTTAGAAGGAAGAAAAGCTAGACACGATTGTTTAATAGAAGTTGGGTCTCTTTGCCTACATTCTCTCCCTTAGTTCATTAAAGAGTCCACTATATCAAATGCCTTTTAAAGATCAAGCACAACCTTTACACTAGTCTTTTCAAAGGTTAAAATTCAATCCCTTTACGTTTTTTATGGTTTAGGTATAACCAAACAACAATACCTTTTGGATGTTAAGGTAAAACCTTTCAATTCAATACAAAAGCTCTAATGCCTCTAGAAGGTTGATGGTTTTAGTGAGTACAAATGGTTTACAAAGTATATCACTAAGGAATAAAGAAAGCCAAAGCTCAATGATTGATACAATGAAAGATATAATAGCGAGAGAGAGAGAATTTGATAATTTTGAGGATAATTTTTGTTCTTTGCTCGAAGGAATGTTTTTCAATGCCTTATTAATTGTCAAATCAAGTTGGAAAACTTGTATTTATAGTTTGGAATTCCTTGAGAGCCGTTCAAATGAATTTGTACCAAAAATAGTCATTTATGTGTCTTTTTCGTGCTTGACAATCTTGAGGTATTGATACTTTTCGCCTAAGTATCAATACTTTGTCTCTTGGGCTTCCTGGGTATCAAGACTTCTTACTGAGATATCAATACTTTCAAGTCAGACTGTTTTTCCTTTGAAATGTATTGATACTTTTCTTCTGGGTGTCAATACTTTTGAAGTTGACTTTTCATCTTTGACTTCTCAAGTAGCAAGGTTATGAGACATAAGGGTTAGTATCAATACATGATGCATGATATGAATCAAGTATCGATACCATCTTTTTGGGTATCAATACTTTTAGGACAGAATGGTTTTTGTCCAAAAGGTATTGATATTACTTTCTCGTTGGGTTATCGATACTTTTTAAATAGAATGGTTTCTGCTTAAAAAGGTATCCAGACTTTCATGTTGGGTATCGATACTTTTAGCACAAAATGGTTTTTGTCTTGAATGTATCAATACTTCTTTAGCAAGTATCAATACCCATGGCTTAAATGTGTTGTTTTTTAGCCATTTTGACACTTAAACTTGTCCAAACACTTAGCCATTTTACTACCAAGTTCATGGAGTCTTAGACTATATTTGAAGAACATGTTTTTGCAATTTCAATCATTTGTTTAAGTCAGTTCGAAACTTAAGATCAAATGTTAAAGTTAACAATCTTCCCTTTGTTTTGATATGATAAACCTACTAAGCGAAATTTGCCAAAAACTCTTTTAATACTACAAGACTACCTAGATTTTTGAGTTAAAGGTTTATTAAATTTTCAAAATCAAATTTTGAAATACTCCCCCTCAATTTATTCTAAGTTTGGAAATTGAATTTTGGTTCAAAAATTCATTTATGTTCAAATTCTTCTTGTTGCAAATTTTCTCAACATACTTTTCCCCTTTTTTGTAATATTAAAAAGGTTTTCATTTCAAAACCATGCGTCAATTTTTAAGATGTAGGAAAAAACTATGATGTGTAAAAATGAGAACCTGGAAAAGATAGTTAACCATCGGTGAGATATCTAAACATAAGGTTAACATTAAATATATAATGACAGGTTAACAAGGAAAGCATCCAATAACATCCAGAAGAAATACATAAAGCTTAACATCCATATAGTTATCGCCGTAATGAAATACCAAATATCCAAATAATTATATAAACACCATTTGAGCAACAAAACATCCAAATAATAGTAAATAATATCCAAATAGAAAACAAGAACATAAAATGTCAATATATAATGCATATGTAATGAGCAGACCAGCCATCCAACTCAAGAATAAGTACAAAATAGTTGACAATGAAGTCAAATGTTATCCGATGAGCTTATGAAAGAAGTGGTGAGGATGGTGGTGCCTTTGCTGGAGGCGATGAGGTAGATTTGGATTCTGGAGTTGAAAATGGTGGTGGTGTAGTGAATTCTGGAATGAAGGTAGGCGGCGAAGTAGGTGGTGGAACAAAAGAAAAGTGTTCTAAGGCAACCAACTGGGAGCATCCATTCGAGCCATCAACTGAGAGTCCATTAATTATGTATAATTAAAAAGATTATTGAGGGTTTGCTCGGTTTGCTCTATGGTAATGTTGGAAGGGATGTTAGTAGTAGAGACAACACTATGATTTCCTTAAGGAGCTGCTTCACTAGGATCACTAGACTCATCATCATTACCCTCAACACTAATAACTTTTTTATCCCATAAACCCTTACACTCATAACCAAATTTATTGATAGTGTGACTATTGATTTTAATGTGCATGGCATAAGATTTGGGAGGATCAACTCGAGTGTCAAGCTTGTGAAAGTCGATGATCTCAGTTATTACTATACCATAAAGGAATGTTTGGCTATAACCTTATACTATCTTCATCATTTTCAAGAATATGAATTTGGAAAGTAGGATTTCGTGGTTTCTCTTTATGTGGTACATAACCCATATTTCTTCACCCTTTACAATAGAGTACTTAGTGCTGGAAGGCATAAGGGTCCAGGTTACTATAAGGTGCAGAATCCAGTCAAAAAATGTGAGTCTTATGACATTATTCCCTCATTTAGGACCAAGTAAAGGATAAGTGTAAATATCTTTAGCTAATTCGCCATTACTCAAATTCACTTATAGTATTTCTTTGTCATTCCTTTCATCCCCACCTAGTTTCAGCAAATCTATTGATAAACAAACTATGGATTGTGGTTCTTTTGCCTAGCACACAGGTTAAGAATTTATCATCATGAACTACTTCTTCAACATCACCGTGATCTCTAAATTTATAAAGGGCATTAGAGTAAAAGAGTCTAGCTAAATCTTCATACTATTTCCTATTGAGGCATAAGTACTCACACCACCCTAGGGTTTTAAAGTTCTCTATATAAGGAAAGCCTAATTCTTGCAAGAATATAAATCAATAACCCTTCCAGGTGATACCTTTCAATGAGCAAAGTTTTTTTATAATGCTCAACGATTGCAGTAGTCGAAAAGTTTTGTCAGTAAAAGGCATCCTCACGAGGATTGATGACAAGCAATGGCAGTGAGGATGCAGTGCCAACAAAGGGACCAGCCTTAATAGCCAGAGGCTTGGAAATAGTGTGTTTGGCTCTTTTTGGCCTCTCACTCAGTTAAAAATTTGGATTCTAGTGAAAGTGTGATTTGTTGAAAATCGAAATAATAGAAGTGTTAGGTTTGATGAGGAGAACAATAGTTTCTTAACGATGGAGAGTTAAAAACGCTTGTAGGATGAAAAAATCAAAGGTTTTGATTCTTGTAAATTTTTGGAAACTTTTCAAGAAAAGCTATTGATTCAAGGGTTAAATCTTGTGTTTTATGGAAAAAAAAACACAAGATTTAGCCTTTAATCGATGGGTTTTGTCTCAAAAATAGAAAATATTCAAGAGGGTTTGAGGAATTTTTGAATTTGAACCGTTAGAAAATGAATAAACTATCACAACCTTTAATAGCAGGAAGGTATTAACACATTTGAATAGGTATCGATACTTTTCATGTAGGGATTTATTTTTGGCTTTTGGAAGAAAGGTATCGATACTTGCTTTGGGGGTATCGATACTTGTTTATCTTTAAGTAGTGTATCAATACCTATTGATGAAGTATCGATACTTATTGCTATATAGCTTAAGAAAACATACTTTTGGATTGTGAAAAAGTGTGTGATGGTCCAGAATTGACTTTAAATAAAAAATGTGAGCTTGTTTTGACTTTAAAACATAAAAAATATCATATTGGACCTGTGCAAGTATGAATTTTTGTCATTAAAACAAAATTTTTGAGAATCAAGGTGAGCTTTTTTTGTACCTCATGTAGTCTATTTTATGCTATCTCTCAAGTTGAATGGCTTGGCAACACGTGTGAATATGTGAATGCATGGTATGACAAATAATATACAAAGCAACATATTGAAGCACCAAATACATATAATCCAAACAATCTCATCATTTGACCATATCACAATAAATATTGCATATTTAAGTTCATGATGTTAACACATATAATGATCATCATGTAAATGTGATATTAATTCAGTTCATGATCATATATGCTATTCATCCACTCACTTTAATTTTAAATAATCAAATGATGCAAGGTTACACATAAATCATCTAAGGCAAGTTGGAGGAACCTAGTTCACCTCTTATCTTAAGAAATTATTCCCTATCAAGAGGTTTGGTAAAAATGTATGCCAATTGTTCCAAGGTGTTTACATATTCAAGACTAACATATGCTTTTTGTACATGGTCTTTTATGAAGTGATGCCTTATTTGTATGTTTTTAGTTCTAAAGTGGTGTATTGGATTTTTTGTGAGATTTATGGCAATTGTATCATCACATTTTATAGGGACTTGTTCTATTTTTATTCCATAATCCTCCAATTGTTGTTTCATCCATAAAATCTAAGCATAATAACTACCGGCAGCTATATATTCAACTTCGATTATGGATTATGCTACACTATTTTGCTTTTTAGAGAACTATGAAATTAACATACCATTTAGAAATTGACGTGTCAAATGTACTATTTCTATCTATTTTGCACCCACCAAAATTAGCATTAGAATATGAATGCAAGTCAAATGAAAAGATTTTTGGATATCATAAATCCAGAGTGGGTATATATTTTAAGTACCTAAAAATTCTTTTAATAGCAATTACATATGTTTCTTTAGGAGTTGATTGAAATCTAGCACAAAGTCCAACACCAAAGCTAATATCTGGTCTATTAGTAGTGAGATATAATAGTGAACCAATCATGAATCTATATTTCTTAGGATCAAATGACTTACCATTTTCATCTTTATCAAGCTCCATAGAGGTACTCATTGGAGTAAGATATGGCTTTGCATCCTCCATACCAAACTTCTTAAGCATACCTTTTATGTATTTTGCTTGATTGATGAAAATTTCATCCTTCATTTATTTAATTTACAGCCTTAAGAAATAATTTAATTCTCCCGTCATACTCATCTCAAATTCTTCTTACATAGTTTTAGCAAACTCTTGATAAAGAAACTCAATAGTGGCATCAAAAATAATGTTATCAACATATATTTATACAATAAGAATAACTTTGCCATTGCTCTTAATAAATAATGTTTTATCAACCTACCCTCTTTTAAAATCATTTTCAATTAAGAATTTAGACAATGTTTCATACCATGCTCTAGGAGCTTGTTTTAAACCATAAAATGCTTTTCTTAACTTAAAAACATGATTTGGAAGTGAAAGGCTATCAAAATTAGGAGGTTACTTTACATAGACTTCTCCATTTATAAAGCCATTTAAAAACGCACTTTTGGCATACATTTGAAAAAGTTTTTAATCCATAAAACATGTAAAGGCTAACAACATTCTAATTGCTTCTAATCTAGCTACAATAACATAGGTTTCATTATAATCTATTCATTTTTCTTGATTATACCCTTTAACAACTAATCTAGGCCTAGGCACTAAGTTCCACACTTAGCTTCTCTCAAATTGATTGAGCTTTTTTTGCATAGCCAAGAACCAATGATCATCTCCCAAGGCTTCATCAATGCTTTTGGGATCAATTTGAGAGATAAATGTGACACAGTCACAGATATTTCTACATAAACCTAGTACTTACCCATTCAAAAAGATCTCCAATAATCTTCTCATGATCAACATACATTCTCTCCCTAAAATGGCTAGGTTCTCTTTCATGTTCAATTTTCTCAATTTATTGCTCTCCTTCAAATATGGGTTCTTTTACTTTGGACATGTCTTTATCAAGATTTAGCTCATTAACTTCTTCTAGGAGAATTCGTACATCATCATCATCAACAAATTCCTTTCTCGGAAGAGGATTATATACATCAAATATAACATGTATTGATTCCTCAACAACTGGTGTTCTTTTATTAAAGACTCTATAAGCTTTAGATGTGAGAGAATATCCTAGAGAAATTTCTTCATCACTTTTTGCATTAAATTTTCCAAGATTATCTTTTCTATTATTTAAAAGCATTTGCATCCAAATAGATGAAAGTGGCTAATGTTAGGTTTTCTACTTTTGTAAAGCTCATATTGTGTTTTCTTTAAGATAGACCTAACCATTACTTTATTAATTATGTAGCAAGAGGTACTAATAGCTTCAGCCCATAGGTATTTAGGCAAGTTATTTTCACAAAGCATGGTTCTAATCATTTCTTCTAAAATCTTATTTTTTCTTTCAACTACACCATTTTGTTAGGGAGTTTTAAGAGCTAAAACATTGTAACTAAAATCATTTTCCATCACATAATTGTTCCAAACCAAGATTTTCAAATTTTTTTCTGTGGTCACTCATAATGCTAGTGATTGTGTATCCCTTTTTATTTTGAACTTGTTTACAAAAAAAGGTGCAAATCTTTAATGCTTCATGTTTTAAAGCTAAAAGGAAAACCCATGTATACCTAGTATAGTCATCAATAATAACAAAACCATATGATTTTCCACCAACACTCATGGTTCTAGTTGGCCCAAATAAATCTATATGAAGAAGTTGTAAGGATTTAGATGTTGATATGCATTTCTTTGACTTGAATAAATTTCTCTTATGTTTACCCATAGCACATGCATCACATAGTCTATCATTTTCAAATGTTATTTAGGGCAATCCAACAACTAGGTCATGATAAGATAGTTTAGCAATAGTGTGCATGCTAGCATGTCCTAGCCTTCTATGCCATATCCAACTATCTTTATTTTTTTTTTTGCCAGGAAACATGCATTTTGAGAGCATAAGTAATCTAGATACATAACGTACATGTTCCTTAGGTGTTTTCCAATATAAAAATGATTTTATTGGTGTTTATACAATTACTTGGCAACATGTACCTTTAAAAATAACTCTATAATCGTTGTCTCATAATTGACTAACAACACATTTTCAATATGGATTGAGAAATTGTTACCAATATCTTTAATGCCTTTTATTTTTCATTGTCAATCATCACCAAAGGTCACATCTCCTCGTTCTTTAGGTTTCAAATCAGAAAATTTTTCTTTGTTTTCAGTCATATATCTTAAGCATCCACTATAAAGGTACCATACTTCTTTGTCTTAAGATTGACCTTGTAACGATGCTCTTTTTCTTACAAAAAAGAAATTCAAATTTTGTTTTTCGATACCCAAACTCTCTTGGGTCCACTAATGTTAATGTTAACTGTTTTAGTTCCCTTTGAAACCCATTCCATCTTGCACACCTTACCATATATGGTTTTGATTCCTCTTGAACCCATACACTCTTAATCACTTAACCTTTTTGTGTTACTATTGTTAATGGACAAAAGTAAATAGAATGCCCAATTTTATAAAAGCAAATGCATCTAGTAAAAGCACCAAAATTTTCATTTTCTTTAACAAAGAAATTTTTGAGGTGAGTCTCTTTTTGTGTTCCATCAAAGCCTAAACCTTCTTTGCCAAAAAATGCTCTTTGAGTTTTTAACATGTCATTTAACTTTTGTTGACTCATGTGAAATTTTGAAAAATACTAACGCAAATTTTCATTTTTCTTTTTCAAATCATTTCTTTCTTCTTTTAAGCTTTTGACACTTTTTTCAAGTTCAAATTTTCTTTTAGGTAAAAGCTCATTTTCAACTTTAAGCTTAGGGATGATCTAATTGTATTTCAATTGCATGCATTCAAACATAAATGCTAAATCATCATAAGCATTTTGTACTTCATCAAAAGAATATGATCAATCATCCAAGGTCTATGAACAAGATGCATTAACAGTAGGACATAACTTTGGTTCTTCAAGAGCCATGAAGCAAAAGTTGGCAATCTCTCATTCTTCGTCATCTTGTGAATCATCACTATCACTCCAAATGGCTACCATAGCCTTCTTCTTGGTATTCTTTGGATGGCACTTCTTACCTAAGCACTGATATTGGATGTGACCTAATTTTCTACATTATAGAAAATCAAGTGATCTTTGCTATTTTCACATTTTAGCCCATCTCTTCTTGGGGGTCTTCTTCCTCTATAATTTTTTCTCATGGATTTGTTGAATCTCTTTACTAACAAGGCTATATCTTCATTTTCCTCATTTTCCTCTTTGGTACTCTTTTCATCTTTTTCAATGGTGGACTTAAGTGTAACTCCTTTCTTCTTGATGTCTTTTTTTCTTGCATCATCAATCTCATTTCCATGCTTAAAAGTCATTTCATATGTGAGCAAAGAACCTACAAGTCCATCTAGCTTAAAGGTGTTTAAGTTTCTAGCCTCTTTAATGGCCATCACTTTAGGCCTCTAAGACTTAGGTAGACTATAAAGTAGTTTCTTCACTAATTGAGGATTTGGGAAGTGTTTCCCTAGTGCTTTCAACCCTCCAACTATGTTGGTGGACCTCTTGTACATTTGATTTGTTGATTTATCATCTTTCATCCTAAACAACTCATAGTGAAAGGTAAGTAAGCCTATCATGGACTCTTTAGCTTGGTTGGTTCCTTAATGAGTGGTGTCTAGAACATCCCAAATTTCCTTTACACTCTCACACATGGATATCCTATTGAATTCTTCAACATTTAAAGCACAAGAAAAGGTGTTGACAACTTTGGCATTAAGTTGGACTAACTTTTTGTTTTTCGCATCCCACTCTTTCCTAAACTTTATCACTATCCTTTCTTCCATATTATTAATAAGGACATATGGACCTTTTAAGATAATATTTCATACATCAAATTTATGTGCTTGAATAAATATCTCCACTCTCTTCTTCTAATATGGATGGTTTTCTCTAGAAAGAGAGAGGCCTTACTATAAATTGGCCACCTAGTGAAGTTGTTTTAGGTTGCAAAGCCATGATTTTGAGCTTCAAAGGATCTTCTCAAAGTAATGAGACCTGCAAACTTGAGACCAAAAATACGATACCAATTGTTAGATTTGTAAGCTCAATAAATAGATATTCAAAAAAGGGTGAATGAATATTAAAAATTTTTCTAAGCTTAAAACTCAAGAAGCTTTGCTTTTTGAAAAATCCTTTTCTTTAAGAACCTTCACAAGTAAAGAAATTGGTTTTTGAAAATAACAAGTACATTTAGAAGGAGGAAAAACTGTATACATTTATTTCATAAAAGTTCGACCTCTTTGCCTACATCCTCTCCCTTAGTTCACTAAGGAGTTTGTAATCTACTATATCAAATGCCTCTTTAAGGATCAGGCATAACTTTTACACTAGTCTTTTCAAAAGTTAAGACACAACCCTTTTACATTTTCTATGATTAAGGTATAATCAAACAACAATACTTTTTGGAGGTTAAGGCAAAACCTTTCAATTTAATACAAAAGTAAAGATATTATGCCAAAAAATTACAATTAAATGGTCAATTACCAGCAGATTAGATTTTATGAAATTACACATATAGACACTTAATTGAGAATATGGAAAAAAAATCATAAAAATGAAAAGAACAAATTGAATAAACCGAAAATGTTTATTAACAAAATGAATAAATCAAAGATATTTATTAAAAATATTAATAAATAAAAAAAAGGAAAAAATGGACCAAAAAAAGCCACCTTTAGAGTAGTTATAAAGAGCTTTGTGCTTGCAAATCGAGAACAGTTGCAAAAAACTCTAAGAAAGAGCCTACAGAGAGATCTAGGCAATTATAACCACAATATACCAAAATCTTAGTGAAAAAACATAATTTGAAAACAAAAAAGAGTTCAATTAAAGTTTTTAGGTTTTTTTCTTTAAGAGATTCGTTAGCTTTCTTAGGGTCCATTTAAGTGCTTTACTTGGTTAAGGGAAACGAGGAAGAGAAACGATAGGCGTTTGGGATTCACGGTGGCAAAGTGGACAGTTAAAATATGGTGGATTTTGGTTTTTCTAGTGAGAGAATTGCAGCAACAACAACTTTAGAAAGAGAAACAAAAAGTGGGAAATTGGATTAACGCTTCTAAAGAAAGTTTAAAATGCTTAGGTTAAGTGTAGGGAATACTACCTAAATGATGTTGTTTAGGGAAGAAGAAGTTGGCAAAGAAAAAGGAGCAACGAGGCTAGTTGAAAAAGCACTTGAAACAGTGTCATATTTGGAAAAACAATGAGAAAGGAAGTGAAATGGGTCAGGTCAACACAATGTGAAAATCCTGCAAAAAATCCAAGGAGGTTTGGGCTTCTCCAAATAATCCCTTAGGGCATGTCTTTTGTAAATGAATCCATTTTATTAGTGTTTCATTAACGTAGTTAACATGAAATTAATGAATTAAATATGATTAATTTGAGTTAATCGTACAATTGATGAGAAGTGATAAAGACGGTTGATAAATTTTAATATTTAAGAAAATATAAAAAAATTAATTTAAAAATATCTAATATCAAATCTATCAAAAATTTATTAACAATGAAAATTTTAATTAGTTTGAGTGCTCATTAAATAAAATAGTATTAAAATTCTTTCGATTTTTGTGTATGTGATTGTCCAACTAATGCTGTAAAGTTATCAACTTTGACTTCTTAGATGCAATTTTTGTTTAATTAATTTTTAATTGTGAATTTTGTTGGTATAAATGAGGTTTAGTTGGAATTCAAAGAAATTGACAAAATTGACTTCAAAATGTGCCTTTTAATAGATGTTATCTTAAAAACTTATTTCGTCTCCACCACTCAATATCTAAAGGGGAATTATGTGAATAGCTTTAAGGATATAATGTAGTTAACGTCTAACTTCGTCTTACACTTTATGAGAGTAGACCGCTAGATACACTCGAAGGTTTGCAAAGTTATTTTGTCTTAAAGCTTTCTTTCTGTAACATGTAGATTATAAGAAATTTGAATTCATTTGGTATATGATAGGAGTACAAATGTTTATGTTTATTTTCAAAATATAATACTTCTCTTCCTATAGATTTTTTTTACTCTTGTTTTATTTATTTTTGATGTATCAAAATAGTTAGTAGCAAACTTTTTATATAAACTTGTAAATGTCTCTTTTTAAAAGATACAACCTTTTCATCAAAGTACCTCTCTTTTATTAAGGCATCTCTATATCTTAAAAACACTTTTGCATATTACAAGACACAATCCTTGAATAAAAATAGTTTCAATAATTACCTTATGAAAGAATAATCATTCATACTATAAGACATAATATTTGAGTTATAATATAAAAAGAGAACATTCCATATCCAGGCTTTTGAACTATATGTTTTTCCAAATGTGTCATGACTTTTGGATTTAAATATGTCTTTTCAATATGTCACTTTATTAAGAGATATAACTATTCATATGAAAAACCACTTACAATTTAATAGTCACACTATATCACAAATGTAACATAACCTTTCTATTAATGTAACTTTTGAATAGTCATATTTTTTATATGAAAAAAAATATAACTTTTCATATGAAGAGACAACTTTTTATTTTGAAAATACATTGACAAATTTATGAATTTTATCTTTGAAATTCCTTCTAAATCTTACTCATAAAGACGTGTACCATATAAAGTAAATGTTTTAGTTGTTTTTTAAAATTAAAAATTTGAATTATTTCACTTTTTTATGTTTTTTTTTTTTGGTATATAACTCTTTCATTTCTTTTATTAAATAATATTATCAAGTTGGGGTGAGTGAAGTTTGTGTAAGCAGTTTTGGAGTTAAGAGTCTTGGAGCATCCTTGTAAATAGAGCTGTTAATATGGGCTGGCCCAACCTAGCCCAAGCCTTTGTGGGTTAAGAAAATATGGGTCGGGTCGGGTCAGCTTTTTTTTATATGGGCCATCAAAACTTCAACCCAATCCACCCCTTGCTAACCCATAGGTTGAGTTGGGTCAACTCATTTTTTATTTTTTTTAAAAAAATCATTTTTATAATTTTATAATAAAATTATTTTATGATTTAATTTATAAATTAAAATTATTAATTTAATAAGTAAAGATTAAACACATTAAACTATATAAAATAAACAATATTATTGGTAATTAAATTATTAATCTTATATAATCAAATATATAAAATTATTAAATTAATTAAAATTATTTATTTTTTTGACCCACAGAGCTGGTTCGCCCCAACTCACCCCAACTCACTGATTTGGTGGGTTGGCCCATTTAGGCCTAGTTCAAATATAGGCCTAAATTTTTAAATCCAACTCACCTCATATTTGATAAAAAAAATGGACCGACCCAATGGGCCAGGTCCATTTTGACAGGTATACCTGTAAGGTTGATCCTAAAACTTTTGAACGCAGATCGATTTATGCTTTTGTAGAACTGTCTCTAAGATTAACTTTATGGTTTAAGATCATTATAAATTATCTTATATATTTTTCAAAAAAAATTAAAACAATAATAGTTTATTATTATATATCTAAATTTCAATCAAATAGAGTATCAAATTTATGAATATTACAAGAAATTTCATACATTATAATTTATTCATACATTGATGGTAGGCTTTACTACTTTCAAAATCTTAACATTATGACTTTTCAAAAGAAAATCTTAACATTATGCATATTGTTGTTGATAGCTTTATTTATTGTCTATATTGGATATAAACATTTTAAACAACTCTTTAACTTAATAATCAAAATCTTAAATACATATATATATATATATATATAATTTTGATAATTTTGAGTTTTACAATTTGTAAATATTTAAATTATTTTGTATATAGTGATCATTAATTTATATCAAGTCCAAACTTGATTCTATGGCTGGTCTTTCTATCTCAGACGAGTGGATTAATGATTAGAAATTTAGAATTTTAGATCAACCTAGAAGTGTTGATCTAAAATATTGAACCATGAATTTTTTTGTTTTTTGAAAATATATTCGTTTCATTGATTCTCAATAGGTAGAAATGCTATAATGAGTCTTGGAATTTCAAAGACTCATTCCAGCATTTCTATCTGAACCAAGAATTAAGAATCAAGTTACAGGATCAATATAAAATCAATCCAAATCCATCAATGTAGGGTTCATGGGTGACTTTGAACTATTGCTCACCCTAGTTATCAAGAGAGTATAAATTAAAACAAAACATATAAATGTTTTAAATCTTTCATCGTTTCTCCGGATAAAAAAAACTTATTCGTTAGACATATATTGTTAAAATATATGTAAAAATAATATAGAGGTAAAATCTTTATAAAATTAAAAAAAGTATAATATTTAAAAAAGTTGTTCAACTATTTTAAAAAAATTTAATTTTTTATTACGTTTAATTAAATTTTTCTATTTTTATTTTGAATCAAATAAACTGTTCTAATTAATGGTTGGCTCGATGTTGTTTGTCATATTAACATGTTATATTGATTTGTTATAATATATGATAATATATTTTCCAAAAGAAATGATGATATGATTTTGTGATAATTTTCATCATTCACGTTAATGTCACGTGAATATAAAATGATAAGTAATATTTTAATTAATGACAACTAATTGATCGTTAAAATATAAAAATTAATTTAAATAATTTTTTGAACATAGACTTGATTAAATTAAGGTAAAATACTCCCATACTCTTAAGTTTTAATTGAAATTTCAAATGGATTTGAAATGAACACTCTATCAAAAAAATATAAACACTGTTAACAAAAATTATAAAAAAATTAAAATATCTTTTTTATTAATTTAAAAAATTAATTATTATATTTTTTAAAATTAAAAAAAAAAAAAGAGAGCACTAATGGTGCTTCCCAACTCCTCAAGAAAAAAAGCATCGAATTAGTGCTCCCTTCTCTCGGGGAGTTGGGGAGCATCGATCATCTTGGAGAGTTAAGAATTTTTTTATTTTTTTTAAAAAATAAAAATATTAATAAATATAATAATAATTTTTAAAAATATTATCACGTTATTAAATTGACAGAATCACTGACTAACTACTCAACCTATGTGTTCAACAAAAAAAAAATTAAAAAGTAAAATGTCTATTTAAAAATTTATAAGCCTGTTTGAAATTTTAATTAAAATTTTAAGATATGAATATTTTATCATTAAATTTATATTATTAGCGTACAAATTATTTAATAGCTTTTTGCAACAAACAAGAACGTATTGAAGTGCACAACATGGGCATAATTTAAGATTTCTATCCCTAGAATTAATTAAAAATACATAATTTTGAAAACTTAAAAAGGAAGAACCTCCGCAAGTAGGGCGTCACGTGTCATAGCCCCGGCTCATTTCGCTCAAAAAATGATTATCGAAAAACAGAATCATATTATTTAGTCCCTCAAAAACAGATAACAAAACAGTAACAGTCTCTCCAACAGATCCATTTCTCTCTCTCTCTCTCTCTCTCTCTCTCTCTCAAAAACTGTACGGACTCTCTGACTCTCAAACTGGCAAGTTAGTTTCATTTCCTTCTCCTTACATCCCAAACCCTAATCAATTCATATTTTCTTCTTCTTCTTTGTTTATTATGATATTCCAATTCGATCTTCCTATACTCGCTTTGCTCAATTTCGATTCCTGTTATTCATTTATTTATTATTATCTTTTTGTGCTTGTTTGTTCCTTTTTTGTCTTGTTATTACTATTTGATCATCCGTTTGGTTCCCGGGAAAACCAAAGAAATTGAAAAGAAATGAATGTTGATTGAGAGAAACCACTCAAAAAGACTTAAAATCACGGCAACACGTTGTTCCCTCTAGGATTCACTTTCTCGATGATCAAAACGTAGAAATTAGATCATTCTAGTTGCCTTGATCTCGGTTTCTTAATTTGGACATGTTTTTGGAAGGATTTTGTTTACTGATACATGTTTTGTAAAAGCAAAAAAAGAAAAAATTTATATGGTATGTTGAATTTTGATTTGATCTCTATTAATAGTTGTTACTTATATTGGCTATTGTTTTGACATGTGGTTTTGTATTAATCTATCGGAATGTATTGCCATTTGTTCATTGATGGAATCAGGTTCGTGTGTAAATGGTATAAGAATTAAGTGTGCAATCTGTGCTTGTATTTCTTATGGCATTTATTTGTATATAGACAAATGCATGCCTGACAAGATCATTATATATGTTTGTATACGTGTTTTGTGTGTGTGTGGTGAGCATTTGTGCTTATTTGTGTTTTCATGTGTGAATAGATTCTGGAAAAAACAATTGATTTTTGTGTACAAGTATATGCATGTGCATGTCTCTCTGTCTACGTATGAAAGTAAAGATTTAGGAAAGAATATGTGATTGATAGTTCTGTTGTGGTTTACTCAGGCAATGGGTGTATACCTCAGCACCCCGAAAACTGAAAAGTTCTCAGATGATGGTGAAAATGACAGGCTTCGATTTGGATTGTCCTCCATGCAAGGATGGCGTGCAACGATGGAGGATGCTGTAAGTGCTTCCTGTAATCTCATTGCTTGACTTAATTTACTACGTCTTTGCATGTGCTTCCGGTAGAAATTGTTAACTGAAGTCACGGGACTTACCTAGGTATTAAAGATCATGTAGCATTTAAGCTGAGTGCTAAGATTGCGCAATTAGAAGGTATTGGAATCTTTTAGGGTTAGAAATATGCCTTGGTTATTTTTGTCAAAGTATCAAATCGAAGTATAAGGATAGCCATGGTGTATTTGCTATTTTTTTCAGTTGATTAGAATGGCGTGACAATGAACTGACGTGTATTTTCTTATTCAAAGATATTTCGCAGCTCTGTTCTTAATAAATGTGATTAAAATAAAGGAAGACTGATGTTATTGTTGTAAAATAGTGTTACTAGAGATCTTTCAAAAACGCTTCTGCTGTTGACATTAGACAGGGTGTTAAGACTAGTCAAAATACTTGGGCATGTCTTTTCGTAAAACAGGAGTCAAACATGGTTGCTAAGGAATCAATTCACATAATCTTACAAGCTAAAGATAGATGCCTTCATTTTAAAATGACTGAAGACTCTTTACATATTATGGTCATAAAACTTGGAAGTTAATATAGTCTGATTTCTATACCAGGAGGGAGAAAGTAAGTTCTTTGTTTTTCCCTTTTTTTTTTTTTTTGGTTGGGTTGGGATTTAACACATTGAAGTGTGTCCATTTAGACTCTAGATTTGTTCTTTGGAATGAAATTCTCACCAAAACCTAACCTTTTAAGGCAAAGCAGAAATGACTCTCTCAATAGATTACTTTTGCTTTTTGTATGTGCAACGGTGCATGCACACCCGTCCTTTTGGAAGTTAATGCCTGATGCATGTCTAGAATGTGTTGGTGGCCTGTTATGTCTAAGAAGCTTGAGGGATATAACTCCTCTTTAAAAGCATGTATTCAATGTCAATTGGTGATTGTTTTCGTTTTTCTCTAACAGACCATTTATCTACCTCATGATAACAAATTTACCTTAAATGATGCCATGAATTTACTTTTGTGGTTTTTGCAGCATGCAGCTTATCCAGATCTGGATCGCTCGACGTCCTTTTTTGGTGTTTATGATGGTCATGGAGGTAAGCATTTGAGCTCTTTAATTTTCTTCGTTCATTTAATTTTTTTCTTTAAAAAGCATTTGAAGTTCAGCTTTCATTCAAGTTTTCTTTTCTTTTGCTGCATTCTGTTTGCATTTTACTGAACATAATTATAGTTATTCCTTTTCCAAGTTTTAAATGACATTAGCATGTGTGTTTGGTCATGGCACTGATGAAGCCACTAGAGTAGAATTATGCCTTTTACTATTGAGGTCTATCTGTGATATTACTGTAGACAGATCTGTTGACATCTTAGTGTGTTTAATATACATCATTGGAGGAATTCTGTTTTGCTGTTTGTGTGTGTTTTCCTTTTTTTCTTGGGCAAAAGTTTTATATTATTCTCTGTTTAATGTGTGAACAAAACATGCGGCCTTACTTGATCAGAAACATTTTAGTACTCTTAAAGTCTTAAACAATGAAGTTGAGCTGCTTACAATAGGGTTGTTACTTTTTCTCTGGTTCATTTTTTAAAATTGGATTTTATGATTTTTAAAGCCTTTGCATGATTGATTTAGCTGTTTAGCTGATTAAATTCTTTGTGCTAACTCTTTTAAGTATTTTCTATGCGGGTCCATCTATCTGCAGGTAAAGCAGTGGCTAAGTTTTGCGCCAAGTATCTCCATCAACAGGTGCTCAAGCATGAGGCATATTTAGCTGGAGATATAGGGACTTCAGTACAGAAATCTTTTCTCAGGTTCTTTTACTTTATTTTTTTGCATTATTATTTTTTTGGTTGGCAATACTTGGCAGATGTGTCATAGCTCTAGATGTTCTAAGTTTCCTGGGGATCTGCATATGGATTGTGTGCTTGGAGCTCATGATCAGTGCCACTCAAATTTTGTTAATGACTATAAATGATCATGCTAAGTGTTTCCGCCTTTTATCCAATGAATTCCTTCTGTCACTGATGCCATTGTTTTTCCATATTGCTATAATGGTACTGGTTTTTCCATTCCAGCATACGCTATTGCCACTGCTTTTTTGACTCGTGGTTGTCTAGCCGTTTCTGCTTCTTTTTCCCCATGAATTTGCTGGAGCTCTAGCTTTTAAATTTAAGAGTATGATGAAATTCATTTTACTAGATAAAATATGATATAAATGAAGGTGCTTGTTTGTTCTGCTATACATGCTTCCAACTTCTGTTTTATTGCATCATTCAGAATGGATGAGATGATGCGTGGACAAAGGGGATGGAGAGAATTAGCAATCCTGGGAGATAAAATGGACAAGGTTTCGGGCCTCATTGAAGGGCTCATATGGTCTCCTAGGGGTGGTGAAGCTAATAACCATTTTGATGATTGGCGTTCTGAGGAGGTATTTTTATGATACACAACTGTTTTTTTTTAAATTGTATGAAGCACTTTCATTTTGTATTTGCCTTTCTGATCACTAAAAGCATTTTGATTAAAAATGTTTTAATGAGATCTAAGTTACAAGGCTTTATTTGTTTCTGTGGTAGCTGTGAATGCTCATTCCAAGGAGTAAAATAATTTCTTCAGTCCATTTTCTGTGCTATCAATAGGAGTAATTATAAATTCTACTTTTTGGTATTAGATTATTTGTATCCTTGCATAATAAATCTGATTACAAATAAATTTTTCTGTTTGCTTATTTGGCAAATTGGAGAAAATTTATGAGAATACTGATAAAGAAAGGCCATTTATAGAGATATGTTTAGTACCTTTTTGTTTATTGGTGTAAATTAACAAACTTACTAAGATGTATTTAATTTTAACAATCTTTTGAGAAATAGATTTTAGATGCACCAACTCTGTGAAGCATGCTAATTTTGATTGAGGTAAGATACAGTCAGGAGTCGAACATAATTAGTAAGTTTGCTATATCACTTTTGGGGCTATATCAGGAGACAGTTTTAACTAAGGCAAAGAATAGTTATCTGAATCATTTTGAGTTGTTCTGTTAGGCTTTGAAAAGTCTTAACAGCAGAAGATGGATAAAATGAATGAGAAGGAAGGCTTTTGCTTGAGGATTATGATGTGATTAAAAGGAGTATGAACTAGATTGGAAAGCAATAAATGGAGCATGTAGACACTTCTCTTCAGAAGGGGTCAAATTTGTACCCTTTTTCCCATTGACTCTCCAAAAGAAAACTGAAAAATATGTTGGAAATTGGCCATTTGTCCATGGTACAGTTTTGAGTTTGTGTATTGAAGACTTTTAATCTACCTGCATCAGATATTTGTTTTTCTTGAGCATATGCAGCTGGTTGCCTAGGGATTAGCAGTTCTTGCAGTTACTTTTCTTGCATGCATCTTGTGAATACTATTAGGTGTAAGTGATTGTTCATTTAATTTGGTTAGAATTAAGAGAGCTTTACTGTTGTACCTTTTCCTTGTTTTGCCCTCTATCTTGGATATGAAAGATAGAATGTATCAGAAAAGACATCAGCAACCTTCACTTAATGACTTTATTTTGGTAAAGGATAAGTTTGAATAGTTGGTACTCTATAGATCGGTAGATAGCAAACAAGCATTATTAAACCATATGTTAGCTTGACTTTTAACTAATAGTGGAGGAAAGAGGGTTCTCTGATGCAGCTTAATTGAAGAATCATATTTGCTCCAAATTTTCGTAGGATTTTTTAATTTTTTGAATGTAATACTATCTATAAGAAGCTATTGTTTGATTAGTCAAATATGTCTATTTAACCTGTGAAATCCTAATATCAATTTCTTGTGTTGGTTGCAAGTAGGGCCCTCACTCTGATTTTCATGGACCTACTTCTGGAAGCACAGCCTGTGTTGCAATCATTCGAAACAACCAACTTGTTGTTGCTAATGCTGGTGATTCTCGTTGTGTAATATCCAGAAAGAGCCAGGTACAATTTTCTTTCCTTCTGCAGAACCTTGAAAACATGATTTCAAAATTATGCTGATGGAATGAAGGCCTTTCAAAATTGTGAACTGAAGGAAAGTCTGCTGTAAGTGAGTGATTTTGTCGTTGGAAAGTCTGCTGTAAGTGAGTGATTTTGTCGTAAGTTAATTCTAGCACTTTTAAGTAGCTGTTGTTCAGGCTATTTTCTTCTCATTAATATTGGAGTAAGGTGTAATCTACATGGCCTTGCCCTTTTAAATGTGTGAGTATTTTGAGTCAGATTTGACTTGGAAATGGTTCTAGAAGATGTTCTTACCTTTCTTCCATTTGATTGCTTGTAGGAGAGAGGAAAGCAGTGTTAATGTAACATAATTCCTGTTACATCAATTTTCAATTTGCTTGAAGTATGCTAGTCTCTAGAGTAACTGCTTAACTAGGTCCCCAAAGCATTTATCCAATGCTCCATGTTCAGAGATGTTTTTTAAGTTTCCTTTACCTCTCTCCTTTGGATATGCAATAGGATCGTCTCTTTTTGTGCAGGCGTATAATTTGTCTAAAGATCACAAGCCTGACCTTGAGGTGGAGAAAGATAGGATTCTGAAAGCTGGTGGTTTTATTCAAGTGGGACGTGTCAACGGAAGTTTAAACTTGGCCAGGGCTATTGGTACTTCTAGATCCCAGTTTAATTATTTCTCCATTGAGAGGAGATTTTGGTGTTTGGAAGGGGGAAGTGGATCTAACCAGTTGCTTATTGGTCTAAAATTGTCTTTCGGTTGCAGGAGATGCGGAGTTCAAACAGAACAAAACTCTGCCAGCAGAAAAACAAGTTGTAACAGCTAATCCAGACATTAACACTGTAAGTGAATTGCTGTTTGCTTTAGTATTAGTTTAATTTTTTAACTCATTCTCTAAATTTTGATATTGGCCAATTGATTTGATAAAGAAATTAACTTTTAAATATTCTTTTATTAGAATTGAAAGAATATCTATCAATATTCTGTAGTCGTAGTATGTCACATGCATATAGAAACCTTTGTTGCCATTCAAGATATATCACTGGCAATTAATGTTCTTATTTATTCCTTTCTTTAAACTCTGCTTTGTCCTCTTTGAAATAGGTTGAGCTTTGCGATGATGATGAGTTTCTTGTTTTAGCTTGCGATGGGATTTGGTAAGTTACTTTATAAAAAAGTTTTTGTTACAAGAAATAGCATCTCTTCTACCCTGCATTCTGAAATCAACCATAGATGCTACCAGAATATTATTTGGGCAATATTGAGAACGCTCAATGTAATATGCAGTAGGTGCATGCAGGAATGCTGCCTGGCTACTTGCCAATCTTTCTGAAAGATTTGATGTCAAGCAATCTGTCATAGTATGACTTTAAACTGTATTGGTGGACGAGGGGGGACTTATGTAGCCAATCCCAATTTGATGGAATGAAGCATATTTATATATATGGATGATGGAACTAAGCATATTTGCCTATGTATGCATGCACGTGTGTATGTAGGCATTTGATATGTGTGTATATGGAAAGGGCTAAAATAAAGAGAATGTGTGTATCTTGTATAGATTTCCTTGGGAGCTTCTACGAGGGGTATTGTGAGGATAGATAGTTAGGAATAAGATACAAAAATTTGGGATGGAGATGTAAAGAATGCTGCTTAATACTTGAGAATGGGAAGAGGTGGGCTATTTATGCCAGGGAGTGAATAGAATGTCTAGAGGCAACATAGAGCATGTATCAGTAACCTTGTTAACACTTGGGTAAAATATAAAATAAGCCCTTACTTAATTCATTTTCTCATCTAGGCCCCCCATTCTCTTATTGCAATCAATTGAGCCCTTAAATATGGCATTAATGAAAACGAAAAGGAAAGAAAAAAGGAAAAAATAAATGTTTTTATTTATTTGAAACGTATATTAACGCCACGTGGTCAAATATATTCCATGTCATCAATGCCATGTAGCAATCTTATCTTAGTTGGCAAAGAGGGTTAATGGTGTCATTGACTAACATACTCCTTTTGGTTCCTCCATTTCTCACTCTGCATCATCTGCTTATTGGTCACATCATCTTGATTGTGGATAGACACATGAGTTATCTTCAGAAGAATACTGATATATAAAACTTAAATTTTTTATCGGAAGGACTTATGTAGAGGAGTGGAATGATGCTTTTCGGTTGGTAAGTGAGGTTATTATATACACATTGATGTAATTAGAAGTTTGTGAGAAAGTATGGATTGTTAGACTTGTAACGAGTGCCAGCTTTGAATTTAAAATTTGATACCAAGTCTTTCCAATTCCTCCAAATAAGTTGTGGCCACCCTTCTACACTTTTAGGAAAACATCTTGAGTTTGTGCAGTATTGGCAAGAAATTTAGATTTCGCACTCTTCTGCCTGGTGTCTATCTTCTCTCTATCCGTTATTATATTAGAAAACGTACTCCTCTCTGCACCATGCACAACGGTGGTAGATGGCGATAATGTGATAGAATGTTCCTCATCCAAATAGTCATCTGAATCATTTAGTAAATACTGGTGGCTTAGACGATATTATTTATTTTATTTTTGTTATTATTAATAATTTGATAGTATTTTCCTGTTTTGTTCACTAGGGATTGTATGTCAAGTCAACAACTAGTGGATTTTGTAGGAGAGCAGTTAAAAAATGTAAGTCCTCCAGAGCCCTCTGGGAACATTATAAGCTGTCAATACACTGGTTAAGTATCGTTAGATGTGCAATGAGCTAACAGCGATCTCTTTCTCTGTGCAGGAATCTAAACTGTCAGCGATCTGTGAGAGAGTATTTGACAGGTGTTTGGCTCCAACAGCCGGTGGTGAGGGATGTGATAACATGACGATGATCCTTGTTCAGTTCAAAAAACCTGCTGGTTCTGGTACTTCTTCAGAGCAGCAGCCACCAACATTGACCGATCAAACGCCCGCGCCCGAGACAGATAAAAGCACATTAGAGTCTGGATCTTAAGAAGCATTAGCTGCTTTCGTTGATCAAATTACCACCCATTTTCTTGAAAGCTGTAAGCAAAAGAATTGTGGTGCACTCTAAATTTTCACATGTAGCAAGTGATTTCTGGTGATGCTATTGTATATGTTGGAAGGTTTTTAATTGAATAGCTCAGCTATTAAGAGTTTCTGTACATGTTTTAGTTTTTGTGCTTAATTTGAAATTTGCGTGGTTTTCCAATGATTGAACATATCATTTTAGGTTTAAGCTCGCCAATGTATTCGTGTGAGGTCAAAATTGACCAATTGTTGGATGTCACATGACATCCACGTGAAATTTTCACAAAATGTTTAATATTGTATTTAAATACATGACACACACACGATGCAATAATTATATTATACTAATCGGATGTGAAATAGAGGAATTAAGTTTTACATTAACATGGTACGCACCATTTAATGCAAATTGCACATTTTTCTAAGTAGCAATTTATACATAACGATAAATTAGGCAGCGAATGTTAATTAACTTTATACGAAACAAAGCAGAGACGAGAAAGAAGAAAGGGGATTCATATGCTAAATAGGACTCTAACTTTATACATACATACATACATGCATGCATACATATGTCTTTCATAAAGATGTTAATAGAGACACACAATCAAAGTCTGCTGGCAAAAATGCCATCCTTACCTGGCAATGGGAACCATATCAGAGTCCAGGTTTAGAAGGGAAATTTCAGCTGTCTTCTGATTTTATCACGTGGCTCTGCATTCTCTGGGCCATCTCAATAGCCATACAATCCTTCAGTTCCGTTAACACACAACTCATGTCCGGCCTTTCGGTTGCAGCTGGTAGTGATCATGACATGGCTATCGCCACCATTTTCCGGGCCGCATTGACATCGAATTCACCTCGCAACCTCGGATCAACAATGCTTCCAATATCACCCTTTTCTTTTATGGGCCTTACCCATTCAAGTATGTGAGTGCTGCGCCCAAGGCTTCTTACATATACAGGCTGCCCAGTGATTAGCTCAAGTAGAATTATTCCGAAGCTGTACACATCGCTTTTTTTGTTTAGGATTCCTGATGCAATTGCTCTACATGAAAAACAGAGATGGTCCAAATACATAAGAATTTTACTGAAAAACAAACATGGTTTTAGGTAATAATCTCTTACTCAGGATCAAGGTATCCAGGTGTGCCAGCCTGCAAGCATGATTGGAGATCAGAGGCAGCTCCACTCTGTCATGAAAACTTTAGACAACCCAAAATCAGCAATCTTGGCTTGCATCTTTTCCGTTAATAAGATGCTGGCAGTTTTCAAATCTCTGTGGACTATGGGCGGCTTGATACCCTCATGCAGATATTCCAACCCTGCTATGCAACTCTAGTAAACTCATCATTCTAACAAACTTATTTCAAGAGACTGCAGAAATTGAAGAAAACAAAATATTGTTAAGAGATGTGGACCTTGTGCAGCGTCTATCGCAATTTGAAGCCTTGCTTTCCAATCTAAGACATTTGCGTCATTCACTGACAAAACACATCCACATACATCTTTCAGATGGCTTTGTGAAAGAGGAACAACAGTCAGTTTGCCTTTCACAATCATTGGAGTCTTCCCCACCAATACCCGACCCAGGTAGCTCTATCATCTGCCTTTTTCTTTTCCAACCAAACTCTTTCAATAATATATCTTACATGTTATTGTTATTATTCTATCAAAAAATATTCGAAGGTGTTCTTTGAGTCATGTGAAGTATTCAATCAATGGAAGAAAGGAAAAAGAGGATGAATGGACACACTGAAATATAGTGCTGGCTAAGTACATCTCAGGATAAAAACTTGCATAGCAGACATTGCGTTGCGCAAAAGCCTGCTTCCCACATGAATCAACCGCCTAGCTTTCTACCTCTTCTATCTTAATTCTTAAAGCTTTTGGCTCAACAATCGAGTAATGCTAACTTTAGTGGGGGACATGGTGTTAAAAACAAGGGATTCGAGGTAATATCACTTGATAAACCAAAGAAGAAGAACAAATAATAATAATAATAATCAAGAACAGGTAGTCTGCAGTTTATATCACGCACACCTGATAATTGCTTTCTTAAGTCTCCATTGGCCATGTACTCATAAATCAGTGCCAAGTTACCGCCTTCATCACAGTAACCAACCAGGGAAACAAGGTTTTTATGATGAACAATCATTAAAAGCTGTGCCTGCATTAATTCAAAATGGTTGCTCATCATTTCTTAAATGAATGTGTTAGCGGCATGTCTCATGTTAAGAAAATCTCAACAATCAACATTGACGAGAAACTTTCAAGTATAATTTAGAACTTTAGCTGCATTTATCTAACCTCGGCTTGAAATTGCTTAAATCCTTGCTTTGATGATTCGGAGAGCAGCTTAACTGCTACTTTAGTCTTATCATTCAGAGTACCAGAGTAAACTTTTCCAAATCCTCCCTGTCCAATGACGGTGTTGAAGTTGGCAGTGATACTGGCAATCTCAGAGTAAGTAAAGGGTCGATTCTTTGTTTTGAATGACTCTTTCTTTGTCTCGTTAACTGACTCTGCAGCAACAATGAAATCACAGATTGATTGGGTTAAGTTGCTTTGATTTGGGTTGTTCAACTTTTTAGTCAAAGACTGGTCAGGTTTTGGATTTCATGAATTGCATCTCTTGGGTTCATGTCATTCTTTTACAATATATATAGTACAATAATAGTAATTCAATATCCTAGATTCATATCATTTCAAAGGATGAACCGTATCAGGTTTCAAGTAAGTTTATTAGATTCAGACACTGGACCTAACTAGGGTGGGTTAAATTGAATTAGTTTTTGCCACTTTAGGAGTGGTGATTAGAGCACTCCCAACTTGTTCTTGTCCTTTATTGATCTCAATCATCTTACAGCTCAAAGTCTTTTATCACAACCCCAACTATCCCCAGCTCCTTTTTTTCGGCCCCTCAGACTTTGACAAGCTTATCAACTTAAGGGCTTCAAACAGGCAAGTGCACTTGAGACAGCAGGCTGTAATAAGGTATATCATTGCTAAATTAGTACGCTATTTTTGGTTTTGATCTATCAATGAAAATTTTAGATAGAAATTAAGGCATATTAGTTAGTGATGGGTAAAGTTGGAGCAATGTTGACTGCGTTGAACAGGATTCATCCATCCGGCAAACCATAATTAAACTCGACTAACTGCGATACAAATAAAAATAAAAATTCATGAACGAGATGAGAAAGAAATCACCTCCTTGTCTTCCCTTTTTCAGTCTGAAAAATATAATCCAAAGGCTCAAGAGGACCACAAGGGCCAAAAGCGATACAGCGGATGCAACAATGGGAACAGCAAACTTGTTCTTCCTTCTCTCACATGGATCCGTTAGGCATAAATCTGGGTTTCCCCCCAAACTGGAATTCAGCATTACACAAAAATTGACGTGCATCAATTAAAATATGCATGACCAACGAGGTGCAATCACGCGATCAGAATTTAGTATGCAGAACCAATATCGAATATGAAATACTATCGCCATAAAAAATAATCGATTACTGATTTTGCTTTTTGGAGGAAGAGCATTCTCAAAGGAAATGAAGACTTGACAATCTACTTTAGATATATTTACAGAAGATGAGCCAGCGAACCTCAGCGACAGTAACCCTTTATCCGACTTGTCCTTGAGAGACTGCGGAATCGAACCTATCAGCTTGTTCCTTTGCTAAATTTCTACACAGATAGTGAAATATAAGTACAGTACAATAGTGTCGAAGCTGCAGAAAAGTGTGCATAACTGACAAGGCTTTCAAGTTCGGCAGTCGCCACAAGGCTTCTGGTATGGGCCCACTCAAGTCATTTTCTGACAAGTCTCTGGAGAAAAAACTACTATCATATTAAGAGAGTAAAATATTTTGATTGAAGTACTCTCACGTGAAAACTTTAAAAGAAACTAATCCTTTTTTCTTGTAATTGACAAGCTAGCATTTTATCATTTCGATCCATATATGTCACGGCATAAGAGTTTGCTAAATTCAGGGGTGTTTTGGAGTTGCAGCAAGGAGACTACTCAATAGAGAGGAAGGCCAAGATAAATCAGGGATTAGTCTGGGGGGCAAGCCAACTAACATCCCAGGTAGACGAGCAGCCAGTAGCCTAAGCAGACAGATAGCCAACAACCCAGGCTGACAGCCCAAGCACTCAAAATTCGTGCAACAGCTAGTGAGGGGCAAACTGGTCGAACACTATTCTAACAGTTAATGGAGCTTCCCAACTCGCTAGGATTTGTTCCAAATTGTAAGGGCCTTTGAATTTGAATCCACGGCTCTTATCTGACGTAAAGGAACCGTTGTGGCTATAGAAGGGGTTCCCCACTCCTTATATACATTGTCAAAGGCCTTTTTTGTACATTTAGATAGCAATACTTGTGTACAATAAAATTTTCTTTGCCCCATTTTTGTTCTTGTATGTGTGTTGTGAATATTCTTGTCGGAATACCTTTCCTTAGGGTGGAAAGAGGGTTTCTAGGTTGACTTCGTCTTAGAGGCTGTCTAAGATTGCACGAGAGGGTGCTTAAGTTGCATGCCTGTGATAAGGAGTATCAAAACGACAAAATCAAAAGGGGGTGGTGGCTATGGTGGAGCCCATGAGACAAAAGAGGCAATCCACACCCAAGCCAATGAGTGTGGGATCCCTTAAGCAGCTTAGGGGCGGGATAGGGGCACAAAGTCTTGAGGTACAGGTAGACACCAATTAGGAGGCCCGAGAAGGGCCAATACAGTGGCGGGGTGTGCTACATTCAAAGCTAAGGGTTGCGAGATCCTCCAAGTAGTTCAAGAGGGGCAATGTACGTGACAATATAGTGTCATAGGGTCTAAGAAGGATTAGGGTCTATTGTAAAATGGGTTGTAACTTAAAACAAATAATTTTAGAGAAATAGTTCTAGTATTGAACCAGTAGAAGGAGAGAGCTTAATGAGAGAGAAGACAGAATGGAGAAGAAGAACAATAAGCTCTACGCGCATCATTTTCTTTTCATTTCACTTAAATATTACAGTACAAGAGAGAGTAATATTGAAAATGCATAAAGACAAGGAAACAAAAAGTCTAAACCCTAAACCCTAAACTTGGACCTTAAAAACTCACATTTTTCCTTGCTTAATCCCTTAGTGAGGATATTTGCGAGTTGTTGATCAGTATGACAATATTCAAGCTTTATTTCACCTTCCTTTACAGCCTCTCGTAAGGCATGAAATTTGACACAAAAATGTTTGGTGCATCTATGCTGTACAGGGTTTTTAGCTATGGCTATAGTTGATTGATTGTCAACTCTCAATTGAGTGCTTTTGTCTTGCTTAAAGTTCAAATCAGTGAGAATTTTCCTTAACCATTTATCTTGATTAGCAGCAGAGGCAGTGGCAATATATTCTGCTTTTACTGATAATTATGCTACCACTTCCTTTTTTTTATGTTCCAAGAGAACACAGTACTACCAAACGAGAAATAAAATCCACTTGTACTTCTTGAATCATCCATAAAATTAACCCAATCACTGCCACAAAACCCTAGAAGTTCACTTTTTTCATGTTTACTATATTTCAAACTAAAGTTTAGAGTACCTTTAATATATCTTAGGATACGCTTGGCAACTTAGAAATGCAATATTGATGGAGATTACATGTATTGAGATAGAATACTAATAGCAAACATGATGTCAGGTTGAGTGGCAGTTAAGTATAGTAGGGAACCAATTATGCTTTTGTACATTGTACCATTTACTGCTGATGAGCCATCATCCTTGCATAATTTTATTCTTATAGAGAGATAAGTAGTTACAGCTTTGCAGAAGTTCATATTGAACCTTTTTAACACTTCTTTTGCATACTTAGTTTGATGCACATATATTTCATCAATGCCTTGTAGAAATTCCATTACATAGAAATAAGACATTTCCCCCAAATCTGTCATTTCGAACTCTTTCATCATTTGATTTTTGAATTCATTTAAGAACTCATTGTTTGGCCTTGTGATGAGTAAATAGTCCACATACAGTTAAAACTATAAGCATGAAAAAAGTATTTGAGCTCTTCACATAAAGTGTTGGTTCATTTACACAGCGATAGAATACATGATTGATTAGATAATTATCAATTCCTTCATATCAGGCTCGAGGAGCCTGTTTAAGTCAATATAGGGACTTTATAAGTTTGTAGACTGTTCTAGTTGATCCACGCCCCTTATAACCTTCTTGTTGCTCCGCATATATATCTTCATTCAAGGTTCCATTTAGGAATGCAAACTTAACATCTAAGTGCCAAATTCTGCACTTTTCTATAGTTGATAGAGCAACTAGTAGTCTAATTATATCATGTCTTGCAATTGGGGCAACTGTTTCCATTTAATCAACACCATATACTTATACATAGCCTTTCACCACTAATATGGCTTTAAATTTATTAATTGACCCATCTGGATTTAACTCTGTTTTGAAAATCCATTTCACCCCAATCAAATTTTGATCAGTAGGCCTATCAACAAGGATCCAAGTGTCATTTTTTATCATACTCATTTCTGCATCCATTACCAATCTCCAATTTTCATCTAAAAAAGCCTCAACATAAGTTTCAAGTTCAATAATTACTGCACTACACCTATTGTATATATCCTGCAATGTTCTTATACTTTTGACAGCTAAGCTTTCATCTTCTATATCTTTTGAATCATTATCTTCTTGCACTAAAACATCACCAGTGATATTAGAATTTTTTGAGCTCTCAATCATGCCCTTCTCCCAATTCCACCCATGTTCTTTATCAAACTTAACTTCTATGCTGATAAATAGTTTCTTTGAATCAATACTATATAGATGATATCCCTTGAAACTTTACTGTAACTATGATGAATAGCCGATAATGATTTAGAATCAAGTTTGGTCCTCCTCTGATTAGACACTTTAGAATAACAAACACATTCGGATACTTTCAAATGAGAAACAGATGGTTTGATATCATACCAAACCTCATAAAGAGTATTGTGTAAGGGAGCTTTGGTTTAAGTCATATTGAAAATATAACTAGTAATATTAACAACCTCTGCCCAAAAGTCTTAGGCAAATTTTTTTGGAATAAAATACAACGAGCCATTCCAATCAATGTTCTGTTTTTTCTTTCAGAAACTCCATTCTATTGAGGACCATATGCCACTATAAGTTAGTGCTTTATACCAAACTATGCCAAGAACTTATCAAATTTTGCAGCTATGTATTTAGAATCATTATCACTTCTCAGAACTTTGATAGTCAAGTTTATTTGATTTTAAACTAATGCCTTGAATTTAACGAAGCTTTTCAAGGCTTCTGACTTCTGTTTGAGAAAGTATATCCGCTTATGTCATGAAAAATCGTCTATGAAAAACAAATAAAATCTACTTTCACTCAAAAAAGAATTTTCATAAATCCACCAATGTCTGTATGTATAAGCTCTATTTTTGAGTTGCTTTCCTTTTTTGCATCTTTGAAAAAGATGTGCAGCTCTGTTTTCTAAATTGACATATCACACACAACTTATCAAACTTAGTTACAGGAAGAAACCCTTCAACAAGTTTTGAAGATGCTATATGCATCAATGAGCCATAATTCACATGCCTTATTCTTCTATGCTAGAGTTCTGAGATATTTATCTGCAGAGTAATAAGCTTAATGCTCTATGTTTATCCAATTTAGTAGATAACATTTGTTCTTCATTTCTACAATGAGCATTTTTTCACTAGTAGGATAAAAAATGGTACAGTTCTTATCCTTGAATAAAATTGTATGATGATTATTTGCTAATTGTCCAACACTTAACAAATTCTGATCTACTTCAAGGACATAATAAATATCAATAATGAACTTAGAACTTAATGGCGTCTCGACTGCAATAGTGCCAGTGTTGAGTATCTTCAAGAAATCTCCATTTCCAATCTTAGCATTAGTTCTGACCCTTTTGTCCAACTTGAAAAAATTATTATCATTTCTTGTTATATGATTCTAGCACCCACTATTTATAAGCCAAATATTTTTCAACTTTGATTCAGCTCTTACTGTCGCCATGAATAAAAGTTCATCTTTTGCATTAGCTTGCTCTACGACAGTTGTTTTCTCCTCAGTATTAGCTCCTTTGGCCTTACAAACTTTTTCAACATATCCTAGTTGGTTGTAAGACCTACACTTGACATTAGGCCAATACCAACAGTATTTGCTAGTGTGATTTTTCTTCTTATAGTGAGGACATGGAGGATATTTGTCACCTTGCATTCCCTGCTTTCCATCAGTAGGCTTCTTTCCTCATTGCTTACCTTATAGCTTATTTGGACCATTTCCATTGACTCGTAATCCTTTAGTTTTGGCGCTACTAAAGCATTTTCAATAGAACCTTCATTCCTATTGGCTTTCATTTGCTCTTAGGCTTGAAGTGCATTCACAAGCTTTGTCACTGTTATCGGTGACAGGTCTTTAGAGTTTTCTAGAGATAATATCTTAGCCTCAAACTTCTCTGGTAAACTCACTAACACCTTGTTTACTATTTTTCTCTCTATTAAATTCTCTCTTAAAAGCCTTAGTTGGTTAACAACTCTCATAACTTTGTTAATATAATTTTTAATACTAGCTTCTTCCTTCATTTTCAACACTTTAAATCCCTTTAGTAAGTTCAATACTTGTATCTGCCTCAATCAATCGCTGTCATGAAATTCTTTTTTGAATTTGTCCTATGCTTCCTTAGGATTATCAAAAGCCATGATTCAAGTGAATATCGAATCTAACATAAATGAATGAGTAAATGAGAGGGCTTTGTAGCATTTAGCTACATCTTAACCATGTTGCTTTAATTGAGCTATTATTAAATTCGTCTACCTTAAAATAAGAGGATCACCTCTTACTTTGACTACTTCCCATAGATCAAAGGCCTTTAAGTATGCCTTTATCTTCATAACCTAGATGGGATAGTTTTCACCAGAGAAAATTGGAGGAATTAAAGCGTTAAAAGCTAGCAGAAGCTAGTGATGCTTAGTCATCCACTATAATGAAGAAGACGGACTATAAGAAAAGAGAAAAAAAGGCAAAACTCAAGTCCCTTAAGATGCTTAAAGAAGCTATGATACCATATTGTAAAATGGGTTGTAATTTAAAACAAATAATTTTGGAGAAATAAATTCTGGTATGGAACTAGCAGAAAAAGAGAGCTTAATGAGAGAGATGATAGAATGGAGAAGAAGAAAAATAAGCTCCACATGCATCATTTTCTTTTCATTTCACTTAAATATTTGAGTACAAGAGAGAGAGAGAGAGAGAGAGTAATATGGAAAATGCATGCTTAGTAAAAAAAACAATATGGAAAATGCATAAGGAAAAAGGGAACACAAAGACAATGATTTTTGCGCAATTTCATGGTTTGTCTCATAGTACCTAATAACCAGCAAACTCGTAACACGCTTTGCTTATGCAACCTTCACACCACCAACAACATAAGAAGAGAAAAAGTATAAAATAAAATAACTCAGGACATCAAATAAATTTAAAAGATAGGCCATTAAAAGGTCACGTGATAGTCTTCACGTGACACTTTTTTCTTTTCATTTAAGCTCGATACTTTGGCACCATACTCCATTTCTGAGCAAAATTGAAACTGGTTATTAAACAGAGAGCAAACTTCAACAGGGTCAATGTCAACGAGAATGCAACAATCATGAGTCAAAAAGTGTAAGGAGTCACACCTAGGTAGCCTAAGAGAAGACGAAAGGAGTATTTGTTGAGTGCTACAAGAATGATGCCAAGGCAAAGGAGCCCAATGAATTAATGTATATGATGGGGCTGTGTACGTCGAGTGAGAGCACAACAAGGCAAAGACACCCAATGAAGTTGCATGTGCAACTAAACAATGTGTGTTAGGTGAAAGAGTTCGAGGTGTTAAGGTATGGGACAAAAGAGCTTGAGGGAGATGCAACGGAGACTAGTAGAATTCTTTTACAATAGAGAGGTCAAGGTAGAAAAAGGAAGGTCCACAACCTGAGAATGAAAACTAGCAAAATTCTTGCACTATAGAAAGGTTAAAGCAGAAGGAAGTAAGTCTACAACATTAAAGTCGTGCAAAGAAAACTTGCGTGGGATAAGCACACGTTGGGTAAGAGCACTCAAGGCAAAGGCATGCGATGAGATAACATGCAAGGCTAGTGGAGTGCAAGAAAAAGACGATCATCTCCCAACAATGAGGACATTACTAGATTCAGTGAGAGGAGAATGCCACTGCCTGAAAGTTTTGCAAGGCCTAAAAGTGTTTTAGTGGTTTAACAAGGGGACTTCTAAGTAGGAAAGAAGGCGACGAATAGGCCAAGTACCAACCTAAGGGGCTAAGCCATCCAGCAGCCCAAGTGAATAGCCTAAATAGATAGCCCAAGCACTGTACAAGCTAGTGGGGGACAAATTGGGCAAAACATTATTCCAACGGTTAGTGGAACCTCCAAACTTGCCAAGAACTGTTTCTAATCATTTTGGGCATTTGAATTTGAATACACGGCTCCTAATTAATGTAAGGGAACCCTTATGGCAATAAAAGGGGTTCCCCATCCCTTGTATAGATTGTAAGGGAGTTTCTCTTTTACCTTTGGATAACAATACTTGTGCATGATAAAATTCTCTTGGCCTCATTCTTGTTTTAAAATGTGTGTGTGCGCCTGTGCATGTGTGTATATGCGTTGCGCATATTCTTGTTGGAGTTCCTTTCTTTAAAGTGAAAAAAGGATTTCTAGGTTGATTTAGGCTTATTAAAAGTGTTGAGGGTGTCTAAAGCCGCACAGCATAAGTTGCTAGACCGTGACATATGCACTTATGTATCAATTATGTATTTGACCTCGGTGGGTCTGCATAATGATTTCAACTATAATTTATTGGTAAATAAACTAATTATTATAAATTATGCAAATAAATAATCACATCTTGCTACAAGCAAAGAGCTGCTGAGCAGAGTAGGGGTTAGTATTCGATGCTTTTCTGTTAAGTAAACTTGAAAACACTAAAAAGAAAAAGTTACTTACAGGGACTCTAGTGCTTGAAGCTTGGACAACGATAAAGGTATCTGCCCTGTTAAGTTACTTGAACTGAGGCTCCTGCATGTAATCAATCTATGTATTAGGAGAACGACGAATCTTCACATGTTTATAAACTGTAATGCCACTGTATATCTATTGATTTATCTAAGACATTTTATTGATCAGGAACGGAATTCCACTTATATGATGATTCCATAAAACTTGATCACTCTGAAAATGATTATGCAATGTATATCCTAATTCCCACTCGTGATCTGATAAATTAAAAGTGCACTCACAACGAAATGATTCTTGGAGTTCCAATACCGACACTGCAATTCAAACCATTCCATGAATATTCTTTGGGGAGACATGGGTCACCTTGCCAATCATCTCTGCTTATATTGTATGCATGCTTGATGGCCACGACAGCATCAACTACCATCATGTCAAAAGAAATGATTGGAGTAAGCTAATGACAACGTTAAATAGCTAGGATGGAGCAACCACAAACCAATAATTAATCCCCATATGATTGGGGGGAGAGACAGAATCTGGCTAAAATACATACATACATACATGTATGTATATATATATATATATATATACATACCCTTTAGCTCAATTAATGGAGAAGATTTTAGACTAGAAGGAAAAAAAAACAGTGAAAGAAAAAGAGTCTTTTAACAAAATGAAACAGGAATAAAAAAAAACTACCATCTGATGGGTCAGTCGGAGAGCCATTGAAATCAAGAACTTGATAAATCTCCATGGCGTTGAGGATAGGGGGGAGCTAGGACTTCTCTGTTGCTTCAATAATAAATTTTACATCACCTTGGATTGGAGATTTGATCTTAAGGACATCGGCTTTAAGTAGTGAACAGTAATTGATCCATAATTGATGTCATTTAAAGTAATACTGAATTCTCTTAATTGATATTGAGCAATCTCTTTAATTTCAGCAAAGTGAGAGTAAACACAATATTTCATGGAGGAATTGGAGGCGATCATGGTATAATTCAAGGAACTCAAGCCATCGGCTGGTCGGACAGCAGTTCTCAACACCACTTCTAATCCATAGAAATCATCAATGCATTGTGAGGCACCGATTGGCTCAGAATTCGAAAATGCGTAAGGATGCCAGATGCGGTCATAAACATCATCATTGTACCTAATCCATGAAGAGAGACATTTGCATAAGTTTTGACTTATTGATATGCCAGAAGCTGTCATTTAAGACATTCACACACTGAAAATTAACGAAGCATGATTAGTTGATAATGGACAGAAAGATGAATACAATAGAGCTTCAAGTTAGGGGTTGCTAGTTTTGCTGGAAAATGGAAGTACAATTATTGAGGTGTATTGGGTTTGTAGTGAGATTTTCAGACAACTTTTCAAGTGTCTAGAAATTAGAATGATGGTGTTTAGGATTAAAGACTCTTGAAAGATTGGTATGCATTAATTAGCAAGTTCTAAATTAGTATTTAGAGCTCCATATAGAACAAGCTAGGGGCTTTTGGAAATTTCACACATCCTAAAAAGGAGTTTTAGACCAAGTTTTAATTGTGGGCATAAACACCTAGCTAATTAGATTATGAATTTGCCTTTCTGATTAGTAAGCACATTGACATAGTTACAGACTGTATTTCATGCCAAAAGTTCATTGTAGCATGTAACTTTCTTTATTTTTTTCTAATTTCTTTTATTTCCTATCACCTTTTTAAATGTTAACTAATATTTATTGTTAGGTAAATTTTTTTATTTATTTCTAAATAGTATATTTATAGATAATATGTTTCTAAACTATAAAGTTTACAAATTGGAATTTTATCCTAATATTAATTTATAAATTATTTGATACTAGTAGAATTAACAAAAATATTCTCTTAATGAAGTCATTTAATGCAATTAGAATTCTTATTTGTAAATTAAATAAAACTTATTAATATTTATAATAAAAAATATTTAAAAATAAAATTAAAAAATATATCGATTTCGTCAATCAAAAGTTTTATGACATTCATGATTTTAATTTTTTTGAAAGTGATGATTTCATTTCAAGTGAGAGAAAGTCTCCCATTCATTTTTCAGGAAAAAAGGTCTCCCATTCAACATACTAGATTATATGCTCATAGGTTTCCAAGTGAAACTGTTAGCCTAGAATCATCACCACCCTTGAAACTCAGCTACACAATTACAAAAAATAACCCCCTCCTCTAACCAGAAGAACGACCCAACCCTAAAAATTTTCATCTAAACAGGTCGACAAACAGAACATCCCTTTGATCAAAAAGACTTTCACTCAGCAACATGACTTCTAACATTTGAAAAATAAGCTGAAGCTGAATAATTTCTCCTTAAGCTGATTTTTCTTTCTCCTTTGATAAAAAAATGCTGGTTTTTCTACATGACTTATTGGTGGTGATTATAACTTGTGGACCATCTGAATCTGTTGGATTTTTCTTTTATAGGAATCGGATGCACACAACATAATGAGGGGAATTGAAGCTTAATAAGAAAAGGCTTAACCCAAAGAAAAAAGAAAGGAGAGGGAGCTAAACAAGACTCTACAAAGCTTTGGGTGAGACCAAAAGAGGTCCATTCATGATTTTTACATGTGTTATATATGGTGTTTTGGTTATTTGTTAGGTCCTATATATTTTTTACACAATCTTTCAAGTATGCAATATGAATGAACTATAATATATATTATTTTAATTTATAGATTTTTTATTCATGGGAAGAAATTTATACAATTATTTTATTTGGATTTATTGGTTACTTTATCATTGTTTTTGATTTGGAAGAAGGAATTTGAATAGAGAGATACATGCAACAACTACATAGCTAGTGTTACTTTACTATATGGTTTTGATCATATATTCAAATATATATTACTTTTACAAACTTTCTAGCTTTGTCCCTGCATCCCGCCCCCAAGACAAACTATCTAGCTTCTCCAGTGCATGCTGCAACAAACCAAGCTGAAGTTGAAGAATAAAATTAAGTATAGATGGCTGTTAGAAAAGTATCTCTTTTACGGGACTACGTGGCTAAGCCACAAGTCTCCTCCATAACGTTATCTTTTTCTTTATTTTTAGGTTTACTATACATAAAGAGCATCAACAATGAGGTGATAAACAGTCAACATTTCACTAATTAAATATCAATTATGATCTAATGGTCAGCAACAAAAAAAAATAGTAATATGTTGTAATCTTTTATACTAATCCATTAATCAAAATGAATATATATATATATATATGGAACTTAAGTTGTAATTTAATGAATATTAATAAAAGTAATAATTAAATTAAAGTTTATTACAAAGTGATACCTATCAATGACAACTTAATTTAGTTATAATTGGTTTCAAAATTATATTGCACAATTTTTATCTTTTGTATTTCGTTTCCTTTTGGCTTTTATATATATGTATTATATCAAAATATTTTCAACAAGTTTATCAAAAGCTCATGAAAACAGTAACTCTTATTTGTTATCTGTAATCCCTTCCGCGAGAGTAGGCATATAATTGATTAGTAATTAACAGTACTTCCAGTATATATAAATATATTATCATTAATTACATGACACAAGAAGGGCTACCTCATGGCTGGAGAAGACGGGGAGATGCCCAGATCATAAGTCTTGACGTGTTTTAGTGCTCCCAAGTCAGTTGTATAGATGGAATTAGATATATCTGGAAGCCGCAATTCCAATGCTGAAATGAAAGGAATCCCAGAGCCGGTGTTTACAAGACACACAAATTGGGTGTCACTCTCAGCTGAGAAAACATGGATAATCTCGTAGTACTTAGGTGAAGATGCATTATCCAACGTCACAGTGTCCCGATAATTAACACCCAGATATAGGTCAAACTTGGGTGGTTGCTTAGTGGAATCATAATTTCCGTAATGGAAGAAAGCGCTGACGAAATAACTGTTGTTTCTACCCTGTTCAGGTTGCAGTTTCAGGGTGTAACAATTCCTTGTCCCGTTGGGCAAACTTCTCAGATTTTTCAACTGCCTTTGAATGAGACTATCACTACTCAAGTAATTGCCATTTTCAGTGAAATACCTCATGATTTTCTCCAGTGTCGATGAAATCTCGATCGGTCCTGTAGACTATGCCAGTGGCCTCGTCATGGTAGTCTCCATTTGCCCCGCAGTCAATGCTTATGAAACCTTAATTACCAGTAAGTGCTCAACATCAATCAAGGGTTAAAGCATTAAGGAAACAAAACAATGTGACAATTTTCCATTTTCCTATCAATTATGAGCATACATTTTTTGACTATAAGGAACAGACAGACCAAGGTGACAACTAATATATGGCCTACAGCGGGTTTCTCGGCAATGGAATGAGAAATTTACAAGCAGTCTTGTGGAATTTGGTTTTGTCCAATCAAAAGCTGATTACTCACTGTTTACAAAGCTTACTAAAAGTGGAGATTTTGTTGCTCTTTTAGTACATATGGATGACATAATCATTATTGCAAGTTCATCTGTTGCACTTAGTGATGAAGTGAAGAATTATTTGAAAACCAAATTCAAATTATTCAAAATTTCCTAAATTTTGAAGTTGCAAGGTCTGATAAAGGCATTTTTATATGGAAAAGGAAATATGTGTTAGATTTGCCTGAAGAATATGGATTGCGTCTTGCAAAACCAATCACAACACCGGTAGATTACAATCAGAAGTTGTCAAGGGCAAAAGAGGAAGAATCATTGCAAGATGGAACTATCTATAAGCAACTTGTTGGTAAATTGGTAAATCTGACTTTTACAAGATCAAATATAGCTTATGCACTTCATATGTTATCTTAATATATGGACAAACCAGGCAGTGTTCACTTATAGGAAGCTTTTAGAGTTTTGAAGAATCTCAAGGAGGCACCAGGGCAAGGCATCATGTTATTTTCAGATTTAGATACTAGATTGAGGGCTTATAATGATAGTAATTGGGGTGGATGCTTGGATACTAGGAGATCTATGACTGACTATGGAGTTTTCATAGGTAAATCACTTATAAGCTGGAAATCTGAAAAGTAATCAATGGTGGTAAGTAGTTTCTTTGAAGCAGAATACAGGGCAATGACAACATGTTGTGAAGTGCAATGGTTGATGCTTCTGTTACAAGATTTCAAAATTCCTCATCTTGGTGCTATTGAATTACATTATGATAACCAATCTGGCCATAACATATGCAAGAACGAACAAAACGTATTGAAATGGACTGTCATGTCATGGTAGACAAAGTGCTTGATGGAGTCATTCAACCATGCTATAATGCTTATTGATCTGCAGTTAGAAAAAATCTTTGCAAAAGCATTGCAGCCAAGTCCTTATCATACACTTCTCAGCATGTTATAAATGCATAACGTTGAGTTTGCTTGTATATATATTATATATGATAATGACAAGACGGTTGACCCAAACACTCAAGAAAATTTATCAACTTACCAGGATTCTCAGTGACAAGCTTTCTTCTTCCAACATCCTCATTTTGGATTCCTCCAGTTAGCATTAAGCTTGAAGCACCAAAGGAAGCAATGGCGAAAACGAAGACCAGCAATAGATTGTTAAGCACCGGAAACATGCTTGTCTCTCCCTAACGATTTCGGGGCTGCTGCTTAGGTCCACAGCCAAGCTGAAGCTTTTTCCGATTTGAATCCAAATTATCACAACAGCAGCTGAATTAGAAGCAGGCGACTACAGAACAAATTAACAACAATATCCATCCAAGTACAGGAAATATTATTCCTCTCCTAAACACCCAATGGCAATATATATATATATATATTGCATTTGGCACAGTACACAGATCTAGATAAACTAATCGGATTGTTAACAAAGTTAGAAATGCCAGATATTTAATTTACCTCCAATCTCTGCCGGCCCCCATCGATGTAATTCAGGAGCAGTAGAGTGAGTCAAGTATGTCTGCTGATGAAGTCATTTGTCTGCTTCCGAACATGATATATTTATCATATATGGTTTCAGACCATGCAAACCTGAGGAGAGCAACAGCAAATGCTTTCTCTTTCAAATGATCTTTTTGGCCAATTTTAATTTTAAGCACAGCATATCAGTCAACTGTCACCCAACCGCGAAGACTTGTGTGGTCTTCGGAGATAGGACAACGCATATGCAGTAAATTTAAATATCTGCAGAGACCTTGACAGTACCAATGATGTTCTAACCACAAAATTATCTGCATAACCGTACATCCACTGCTTCCAACACAATAATTATTGTGGGTCCTCCTAAAATGGAATTCACAACTTAAATTAATAAAAAAAATAGAGAGACAAAAAAGAAGTAATGCGAGATAAGAAGAATAAGTAAAAAAAAAAAAAAAACTTTTATCCTTTTGGATGACGAGAGAAATTTGTTCTTGAAGTGAGGAAAAAATGTCGAACAAAAAAAAAAACCTATTTTTTGCTTGTTTTGTGATTTGTGGTTTGTTTTTTATGAAATTTTAATATATTGTTTTTGACATTATGAGCTTTAATTTGTACAATCAAATTATATTTTTTTCTTCTCTATTTGTTGGTATGTGATACTCTTTATTTGGGTTTTATTCATTGTTGCTTGATAATTTTTACTTTATTGATAATGAGTAGGGGTTTCTGTAAGTTATAAAATTACTAGATGACTCTTTGCCTCTCATTGATTTTTTATAATGGATTATTTTTCTAAATTAGGTCTCGTGATTTTTACCACTCATGTTGAAGGGATTTTTCACATTAAAAATCGTGTATTTTCTTGTGTTTTTATATTGTTCATTCATAACCATATTTGTTGTCGAGATATTTTGTTGGTTGAATATTTGCTCCTCACTGGTTCTTTCAAGCGAGAAAAACTTTATTTTATATTGTTACTTTCACTATATCAATACATTTTCCCAACAAATAATATCAAAGCAGATTCGTTATTTGTTAGTTTAGCTTGATTGAAAGATAGAGCCTAATTATAGTAGAATGATTAGTTTGAATGACACAAATTATCATAATTGGAAAGGAAAGATAAAAGATCTACTATTTGTGAAAAAGCTACATTTATCAGTATTTACTACTCAAAAACTCAAGACTAAATTTGATGAGGAATTAGCATTTGAGCATGAGATGGTTTGTGGTTTTATTCGACAATAGGTATATGGTAATGTTTTGAATCATATTGTCAATGATTCACATCTAGAACTTTCAAGGTTAAAAGGTGTAAGTTTAGAAAAGAATGCCCATTGCTTGGCTAAGAAACAGAATAAAGTATCTTTTAAGAGTCATCCTCCTTCCAAAAAATCAAAGTTGCTTGAGATGGTGTATTTAAATATCTGTGGTTCAATGAAGACAAAAACATTTGGTGGTGCACTTTATTTTGTGACTTTCATTGATGACCATTCAAGAACACTTTGGGTTTGTGTCTTGAAGACTAAGGAGCAGGTACTTGGTGTCTTTAAGCAATTTCAAGCTTCTGTTGTAAAAGAAACAAGAAAGAAACTTAAATGCATTCGTACTAATAATGGTGGTGAATATTGTGGACCATTTCATGAATATTGCAAACAGTAGGTTATTAGACGCCAAAGGATGCCCCCTAAGACTCTTCAACTAAATAGCTGGCAGAAAGGATGAACAGGACATAGAAGCAAAGTTGCCTAGATCTTTTTAGGGTGAGACTTTATATACTGTTGTACATGTTATTAATTTATCTCTTATTGTTGTCTTGCAAGTTGATGTTTTTGAAAAAGTGTGGTATGGAAAGGATGTTTCTTATGATCACTTGCATGTGTTTGGTTGTGAAGCGTTTGTACATGTGCTCAAAGATGAAAAGTCCAAGGTAGATATCAAGACAAGGCAATGTATCTTCATTGATTATGGCCACGATGAATTTGGCTATAAGTTCTATGATCCAATTGAAAAGAAACTTGTTAGAAGTCGTGATGTTGTTTTCATGGAAAATTAGACCATTGAAGATATTGATAAGGTGGAAAAGTCAAATTCTCCAAGTAATAATAGTTTAGATAATCTTGATCCAATTCTTGAGACACATACGCTTGATGTAGCTGAGTTTGGTGATCAAGTTGATGTGGAGAATTAAACTCCTAATGATCAAATTGAGAATCATCGTGATGATGTTGCTGATGAGGTAGATGCTCCTACCCGTGAAGTTATTGATGAATCTGCTGTTTAACATAGAAGGTCTACTAGACAACAAATTCCTTCTACTCACTATTCATCTGATGAATATGTGTTTCTCACTGACGGAGGAGAGCTTGAGTGCTATAAAGAGGCTATAGAAAACACGTAGAAGGCAGAATAGGTTGTAGCTATTAAAGATAAGATGAAATCTCTGCTTAACAATCATACTTTTGAGTTGGTTAGGTTACCTGAGGACAGAAAGGCCTTGCAAAATCATGGTGTACAGGCTGAAGAATGAAGAGAATTCTTCTAGTCCACGATACAAAGCTAGATTAATTGTCAAAGGTTTTAGACAAAAAAAGGGAATTGATTTTGAAGAGATCTTCTCATCAATTTTTAAAATGTCTTCCATCCAAGTTGTTCTTGGTTTGATAGCTAGTCTTGATTTAGAGGTTGAATAAATGGATGTGAAGATTGCTTTCCTTCATGGTGATTTGAAGAAGGAGATCTACATGGAGCAATTAAAGGGTTTTGTGATAAAAGGCAAAGAAAACTATGTTTGCAAGTTGAAGAAAAATTTGTATGGTTTGAAACAGGCATCGAGGCAATGGCACAAGAAGTTTGAGTCTGTTATGAACCAACAAAATTTAAGAAGACTAATTTTGATCATTGGGTGTTTGCGCAAAAATTTTCTGACAATGACTTTATCATTTTGTTATTCTATGTTGATGACATGTTAATTGTTCGTTATAATTCTTTTAGAATTGACAAGTTGAAAAAAAAGCTTGGTAAGTCTTTAGCAATGAAAGACTTGGGACCAGCAAGACAAATCCTTGGCTTGCAAATCATCTATGATAGAGAGACCAAGAAACTGTGGTTGTCTCATGAAAAGTATATTGAGAAAGTACTTCAGTGGTTTCACATGGATAAAGCTAAAGTGATAAGTACACTTCTTACCAATCACTTTAGGCTTAACACTAGATTGTTTTCTTCTAGTGATAGAGAGAAAGAAGACATGCAACATGTTCCTTATGCATTCACAGTAGCAAGTTTGATGTATGCAATGATTTGCACAAGGCCTGATATAGCTCATGCAATTGGTGTGGTTAGTCATTTTCCTTCCAATCTTGGTAAAATGCGCTAGAAAATTGTGAAGTGGATTTTGAGATATCTCTGGAGCACTTCTAGTTTGAAGATCTATTTTGGAATTGGGAAACCTATTCTTTGTGGTTACACAAATTCAGACATGGCTGGGAATAATGACTTTAGAAAATCTACTTCTGATTATTTGATTACCTTTGCGGGGGAGCTTTGGCTTGGCAATCTAGATTGCAAAAACGTGTTTCTTTGTTTACTATTGAGGTTGAGTTTATTGATGCTACCGAAGCTTGTCAAGAGTTGCTTTGGCTGAAGAACTTTGTGCATGAACTTGGTTTTTCATGTTTGATATGAGTATGAATTGATATGAGTATGATGATGTTGAATTAATATGGATTATCATGACAAGCTTATGATTCTGTATATTATTGATATGTTAAATCTTATATAGTGATGAGGGCCTTGATGTGGGGCATAGTACCACACATTTATATAGCCTTGAGTTGGGGTGAAGGTACCACTTAATCAACATCCTAGATAATGTGGATTATAACATTATTCAAAAGCCATCCTAGATAATGGGGATTTTACCATTATCCAAGAGCTATCCTAGACTGTGGGAATTGTACCATTGTCAATGTAATATGCTGATTGTGATAAAGATTGTATGATTGAATGATACATAGATGTACAAGTTAGATTAAAGCTTATTGTTAGATAAAGATGCTTTCCCATGGAAACTTTAGAGATTAGAAGATTGTACACAAGGTTAGAGAAAAACTTAGAATTGATTCTTGCTTGGAAATTTTCCCAAGCTATGGTTATTCATGAGTAACATCGATACTTGAAGAACAAGCACTAATATCTCCAATCTAAAAAGACCTTTAGTTGAAAAGTATCGATACCCCACAAGGACATATCAATTCCCCAGGTACAATACAGTCTACTTTCCCTCTTGATATGGTTTTTCACTAACGTTGATTTTCTTCTAAATCAAAATTCTTATGCGACTTTGATTTCAACTAAAATTTTTTGCTTGAGTTGGAAAACAACATTACTTCAAGGAGTTGAAAAGATATGTATACTCATTATTAAATTCATGTTTATGTTAAATTTTGGTTTATATAACAACTCTTCCCGTTTGGCTTGTCCCGTTCCATATCTACTCATGGAGTCTTTATGACTCACACTTGTAAGACTAATTTGTTTTGTAGATCAATGATTAGCTTGCTACCTTTGTCACGGAGAAAAGCTCTCAATCTTTCTTTGGTAGGTGTTTCTGGAAGCTAACTTGAAGCCTAGAGAGTCAAGTCAAGTTATAATGATGATTCGGTTTTTATATTTATGTTTATATGCAATTGAACATTTTTATGATTATGTAGTCAAGAGTTGGCATTATACTTTACATGGTTTATACAAATGAACTTTTATGACAACTCGAGAGCCTATATGAGCACTTGAAGGTGCATATGCATGTTCATCCCATGGAGAATTGAATTAATTCTTATTGTTAATTACTAAAATTATAACACCCTAATTTTATTCAAACAATAAAAATTATATTATTAAAAAACAAAATTAAATCTAATAAACTTAAAACTAAAACTAATCTAAAATTAATCAACAAAATTATTTTATTAAACTTGATTAACTATCAGACCTAAAATTATGATATCTCTCAATACTTCATCTGAATATTGTCTCTCTCTTAACTAACTCTTAACTTAATTAAATAGATTAAGCTGCTAACCTAAAGTCCTAAATTTTTTACAAGTCTCTACCAAGTTTCTCATAAAAATATCTTTCCCAATTAACTTATGATATGTCTATGCAAATTAAATTGAAAAAAGATTGATTAAGTTCATGCTCTATTCTTGGCTACATGTGACTTATAAGTGTATGTTTACCCTATATGTAAATCAAACCACTTAATCAACTAAGTGCATTCGATCATAAGCTATTTCATTCAAGGTTTACCTAAATCTCTTTCGTCAAAGCTTAACCTAGGTTTTCAAATCAATCTAATTAGTGATCAAGCAATTAGAAACATTAAGTACAGAATAAAATAAACAACTTAAAACTATCAAACATAAGTAAAAGAAAGATAAATAATTTAAACTACATATTAAGTTCAATTATAATCCTTTTTTTTTAAAGTTGTCCAATCATAATTTTAGATAACTAAATTAGTTCCCCATAATATCATAAATCATCATTAAATAAAGTTTAAACATTGAAACCAAACCAAGAAAAATAAAGAATAACAAAAAAATAAAAAATCCCAAAAATTGCAATCTTAATCTCCAAATCTTCTTAAATCCCTTGATTTCTTCTTGGCTCCAATGAGACTTTTTTTCAATAATTTTGGTGGCTAAATCTCACATCTAAATCTAGTGTTTCGTGCCTCCAAAAGTCCCCCAAAAGGTTGCTTAAATAGGGTACAAATTTGTGTCAAGAAAAAGACTAATCAAAAAGGGATTTGCAGTCTTTCCTTCGAGCATCACGGCTTTCATTCCCCATAGCCTCGGCCCTCACTTCTCTGTGCTGGTATCCACACTTATGGTCTATTTTAACATTGCGGCCCTCATTCCCCAGAGCCACAACTCTCAATGTTCTATCTTGCCTTCCACACTTCTAATGCAGTCCTTTAACTTCGACAAATATTTAAATCATCTTTCGATCAAAACTAGGTAAAGTGGAAAACATGAAAGTTGTAGATTGTTATCTTAGCTTCCAATGGTCCAAGAATCACCTCATTTGAAATTTTGTAGCAAAATTTATGGTCAAAATACCAAGACATGTGCAGTGAAGGTCTGCATCTCATGAACATCCAACTTGACAATTTTTCACTCTTTTTATTGCACACCTACAAAATCAGAAAATTAATCAATAATAACATAAATTAGGCACATAAACACCAATTTCAACACAAAATTCACTAAGATTATATTGACTCACATAATTAACTAACTTAAAATAATTAAATAAAACCTAATAAATTTCTATGTGTTACTTCAAAAACTAAGTTAAATTACTATCAAAATTAAGTCTAAATAACTCTATATCATAGATTTATTACCCAGTATGCTAACATGCAGGGTTTCAATAGCCTAACCAACCTTAAGGTTTTATCTAACTAAGTCGAGTTCCCTCATCTCTTTTCTTGTTAGCTTTTTAAGTTTTAAGTGCCTTAAAAGTCCATATATTTGTAGGCAACCTTAATCCAATTAAATATAGGACAACTTTTATGTTAATTGTAAAATTTCTCCAATATAATTTAACTCACTTTATTTAATCCTTGAAGTCAATACTTCTTTTCAATTCAGTCCAACTTGATTTCCTATTTTACATTCTTACTTTGTCATTATTAATGTGTAGACCTGGTAATTTTTGACACGACACATTAACAAGACATGAAAAAACATGGGGTTAAACAGGTTTGGGTTTAGTCTTAACATTTTTCGTATCTAATCGTGTCTGATTTTCATACCTGAATGTATCAGACATGAGTAACACGCTTAAAACACGTTTAATTAATCATGTTAATTGTGTTATCGAGTTTAAACATGTACACTGACACATTTATCAACTTATTAAAAATTAATACTCAAAGACTATTTTAACCTTACTTAAATAATTTTAAATAATTATTTTAATAATTGTTTAAATTTTATAAAGATAATAAGGTAATTATGGATGAAAATTATGGATGATTTTAGATATTGGCGAACGAGTTTTCAATTTTAGTTTGGGTGGTTGGATTTATTCATAGTTGATGATGTGGTTAATGATATGTATTTAATTATGGATGAAAATTATGGATGATTTTAGATATTATTAGTATTTTAAGATTAGATGTTATCATGTTATATGATAATGAATTTTATGTATGTCATTTATATTAAATTTTATTATATTTGATGTTATTATTATTTTTTTATTATAATTGTTTTTATAATTATCAAATTTAAATTTAAATAATAAAATTACATTTAATTGTAAATATTTTTATTTAATTATGCTAAACGTGTTGTTAATCATGTTGTATTGTATATTGACACGTTTAATAAACGTGTTAATCTTATCATGTCGTGTTACACAGTTATTAAACGTATACATGTACGTGTTTTAAATTTAAAACACAAGTATTATTCGTGTCATGTTCGTGTTTAACCTTAACGTATTTCGTGTCTAATCGTATCTGACATGTTTAAGACATGAAAACATGAATTTTCAAGTCTATTAATCTATAACTTATTAGGTTTTTAACATATTGGTAATAAATATAAATTATAATTCTAAGGCAATAAAGATTAGATGATCAATAAACCTGGCAATTTTGAACATGACACGTTAACACGACACCAAAAGACACGGATTAAACAGGTTTTGGGTTTAGTCTTAACGTGTTTCATGTCTAATCGTGTTTGACACGTTAAGACACGAAAATTTTCATGTCTTACGTGTTAAATACGACAAACACGTTTAAAACACATTTAAACACGTTTACTTAATTGTGTTATCGTATTTAATCGTGTTATTGTGTTTAAACGTGTATACGTGACATATTTATTAACCTATTATAAATTAATAGTTAAAAACTATTTTAACCTTATATAAATAATTTTAAATAATTATTTTAATAAGTTTTTTTAATTTTATAAAGGGTACCTAATTTTTAACTTTTGGTAATTATTTGATGTTATTATTATTTTTGTTTTGTTATAATTATTTTTATAACTATAGATTTTAAATTTAAATAATAAAATTATATTTAATTGTAAATGTTTTTATTTAATCGTGTTAAACATGTTAATCATGTTAAACGTGTTATTAATCGTGTCGTGTCGTATATTGACACGTTTAATAAACGTGTTAATCGTGTCATGTCGTGTTACACGTGTATCAAACGTATACGTGTACGTGTTTTAAATTTAAGACACGAATATTAAACGTGTCGTATTCATGTTTAGCCTTAACGTGTTTCGTGTCTAATCGTGTCTAACACATTTACGATACGTTAACACGAATTGCCAAGTCTAATGATCAAATTATTTACATTCATTATCAAGTTCCAAATTTATTAGTCTATATTTATAAATTAAGATTGGCATCTAGCAATATGTCATGACTATTTAAATGTTAAGTAGAGTCATACAAGTTTGACTTAACTCTTCCATGCCCAATCTTTTAGTATAATTCAATCTTTCATCATCAGGTATCTCAATACGATGTAGAGTATGGTTCAATGTCTACTCTATATTTGTTTTTATCATTTTAGGTCTTAAAACATCTACTTAACTTTTTAATGAAATTCAAAAAACTCTTTATTCTATCTTGGTTAAGGGTTTCCTTGAATTAAGACATGTCAATGGGATCTCTCTCTTAAGATCACTTAAGGTAATGTATCTTTATTGCTCATTTATTTATCTTTATGTGCTTCATGTTATACCAATATTTACCCTTTTGTACGTTATTGGCTACCAAAAAATAACAATTCCCAACTAAGATAACCTATGAACTTAAGTCTAAAGTGTTGGTTCCAAGTAAATGTACTAGAGGAGGGGTGAATAGCCCTTTTCGGCTCTTACTAAAATTGACTTCTAATTGAGGACAAATGTAAGATAAAAGAAAGATTTAAAAATGAATGAAAAACTAAAAACAGAGTAGACAATCATACCAAAATTTAGAGTGGTTCGGTCCAAGACCTACATCCACTACCTTGATTGTTCAATTAAGGATTTTTCAAACAAATTCAATATGAACGGTGAAATTCACAAACTTTCACCAAGCTTTTACAATGGCTTTTACCAAGCTCAGTCAAAACCTTTCACAATGATTTTTACCAGGATCAATCAAAACCCAACAACTAACTTTTCTAGGCTAAGTTAGAATTTATACACTCAATCAAGCATCCAAGCTTGAATAAATCCCTTAAAGTGTCTCGCACACTCTAAGTATACAAGGAGAAGAGAAATAAAAGTGTACCTTCGATCACTGACTTGATCTAAATGATGCAAAGTGAAGTGCTTGAATCTTTTACAAGAATAGGTGTGAAGTGCAGAAGGTATGCTGAAGGTTTTTACAATTTTTTGAGCTCTTTTTGGATTTGGAAGCCTTAATTACTTTTCTAGCAGTTGAGAGCCTCTTAAATACTTGAAGAATCAGCTCTGATATGTATTAGGCAGTTTTTGACCATTGAAAACAGTTTGGCGACAGTTCTGACTGTTAATCTGTCGTCTAGTGCTCAATTCAAATTTTTTGACAGAATGATCTTAGTTGACTAACTGCGCTCTAAGTCGACTAAGTTGTCTCTATCTTCTAATCCCAGTTTATGACAGTGAGCACTTAGTCGACTAACTTCCTTCTCAGTCGATTAAGTTGTTTTTATCTTGAAGTCCAAATTTTTGGTAGTAGGCTCTTAGTCGACTAACTTACATCTTGGTCAACTAAGTCTTCTCTGTCGCTCAAACTTCTTGAACCCACCAACTTCTAATTTGAATTTTAGCTGACTAATACCCTTCATTATCCAACTAAGAAGCTTCTGTTTTGTTGATCAATTATAGCTCCCTTATTCATATAATTTTTTATATGTGCCTTTGAATGATTTATTTATTCTTGGCATACAATTTTGTCATGCACACTCAAGTAGGGATATTAGACATAAATGAATGAGAATGTTTTATTATCATCAAAAACTAATAGAGCCAACATAAAGATCACTTACGCAACTATCATATGAGAATATTTCTATAGACACTTAAATAAACTATCAAATGAAATTCTCATAGTGAGTCATATTCAATGAACTTGTCTTCTAACAAATATCAACATTTTAATTTCAATTTTTTCCAGACTTCAATCTATTGAAACCGATTGCTTCCTTAAAGTAAGAAACATAACATGTGCTAGTCTCTCGACTCGTATCAAATATTCTATCTTGATTAAGTATTAATCAAAAACTACGAGGAATTATGCATTGATGCAATAATGATTTCATAATTGTAGCTCTTTATAATTCTTTTTACAATACATATTTATAAATATCATAAAATATATAAATTCATAGATAAAGAAAATGCTTTTACAATTGCAATGCATAAAACGATATCAATGTTTTAGCAAACTATTTCGATTGGCTTACAAGGCACCAATGAACAACCACTAGCCATCAACAATTGATTTAGAGGAGAATATCATGGATAGTTGGTAAGTTGTGAGAGCTCTTAACCATCTTAAAGCCACTTATACCAAGCCTTCCACTTCCCACTCACTTTGATTCTCGAAACTAACCAATTTTACACACATCAGCTCATAACAAACTTTTGCCAACTTAGTCTATTTCTATTAACCTAGTGAATTTCTGTCTACCTATATAATTAAATTTTTGACATATTATAACAACTTGAGCCCTTACTTTGGGATGGTTGGTATATATTTGGTGTTAAAATAACTCTAACAAATAAAAACTAATCCCCTTAAAATACAAATGACAGGTATAAAAAATGTGTTATTTTAACAGATTAAAAATAAATATTGGGGTTGGATTGTCCCCATATAGAAAACGCAAATAGGAAATGAATGTTAAGATAACCTTTCATCCAAGAATAGGAAAAAATAAGTCAATGATAGATCCTACTTACTAGATACGTAAAGCAACAGAAATGTATGTTACAATTTGGTACAATCCAATTATAGACAGTATAAATGTATCCTTCAGGTCCAAATGAAGAAGGAATACGTGCTAGCAGGAGAATCCTGAGCTTGAATTAAACACAACATTCGAGTTTGATATTTTGAGAAAATGGCTGTAAACCAAACCAAAAAATCACATCCTTCAGATGGAATGAATGTGCAACTTCATGCCAGAATTATCATAAAAACTGGACAAAAGCATATAAACTATGTCTACCATAAGATTTTTTGATGTAATTGGTATTGCATTGTCAATGCAAATTGATGATATTTTTCGGAAATCTAAATACTAACTTTGGCCAAAACAAGTGCACTCAGAGCGGAAGATGGATTTATAAGAAGCAGAATAAGTGAAGTTCAATTTATAGCAATCCTAATTTGGATGGCCCGATGGACTTCTGTTCCAAGACAAGTAGGAGGGATCACCAAGAGGCCTGCAGAAAATGCAAGATCCTTCTCAAACACAGTACATACTTAGAACTAAAGTAAGAACAATATAAAAAGAAATTGACAAGAAAGTTTCAATCATAAGCATTGATCATCGTATCAATACAAAGGTTGAATTTCTATTCATATGATCCTTGTAACTATGATAGAAGAGTACAGGATCTTATATAACAAAAAACCCCAGTTTAGTTTTTGAAAGCATTTTCTATCCTTCATTTCAAGATTCAATGTATGATCTCCACAATCAGAAAACTCACAGTTTACAGATAATCAAAACAATTAAACACAACATTCGAGTTTGATATTTTGAGAAAATGGCTAGTTTAAATCTCAATCAAACATAAAACAAGTTGCCACATTTTTTTTTACAATTCATTAACCATCAGTCGAGCAGTTAGCAAGGAAAACATTCTGACAGGAAATATTGTTCTGAATATAAAAATGTTTTGCCTGAAGTTTCACTTATATTTAATATAGTCTAAGTTAAATTTTTCATGCTTATGATTGACTTTTAAACAATACCACTCTGTATGCCTACCCTTGATTACTTTCCAAAAGAATGTTTACAACTACATTATAAAGAATTTTTAGATTTACTAGCATGTATGGTAGTTGGTAAAAATTAAAGCATTAACTCACCTTGGCTTGATAACATAAAGAAGTATGAAGCTTACTGCTAAAAACAAGCACAGCCCCCCTACAGTAATATATGCTATGCCAAGGAAATCATTTTTTCCACCTATCCAACTTGTGGTTGAAAGCACCAACTTCTTCTTGCCCCCAAAACTGTAGGTGTTATAATTGTTCTGTATTACAACAGTAATTTGCTCATTGGCTTGGAGGTCCTCCTCTATCCTCCCATAGAGTTTTCTGAAAGTTGGTAGTGCTGCTGTACGCATCCAAACGATAAGATCCTCTTGTTCGCTTAACTGTTGCAATCAGAAGAGTAATGAAAATCGTGGCCCTAAGGAAAGAAGACAAGGAAGGAAAAAAAGTATTGTATTATGTAATACAATAGAATTATAACAAGCAAGACTTACAGGTATGCTCGAATTCAGTTTTGCACCTCCAATCAAACCTCCACTCTGGAAATTTTTTGGATAAACATCGGATCCAAATTTATGTTCTTTGTCACTGTCCCATGCTATGTTCTTTTTGTTGACTTCTAACATCTTACTTTTCACAGAAAATCCATATGTGTCATTGAACAAACTCCATGCAATGAGGCCACAAGGAACTATCGGACCATCTAATACAAAACCTTCAGGGTCACAACTTTTTGTATCACGCTCATATGCCTTGCTCCGCAACTGTTTATCACTTCGACTTTTAACATAACTGCAAGCAATTTCCCACAAAAATGTAAAAAAATTTAAAGATGAAAGGTAACAATACTGGAAAGGATTTTCAAGTCAAGCACAATACAAAGAAGATGCATTAATTAGCATTTAGCAGCATAAAAAATACTCCAAAACCTTTCATGAAAGAGTTATGAACCTAAATAATACAATAAAATAGAAACACTCACTAAACTTAAACATGGTATGGATAAATTGATATAAGTATAGAACAATTCTACAAATAAGTACTACACACCGCCGATGGTTCTGGTAGAAGTTATCAAGCTGATAATAGATAAAAACAGGACTTTTCATCAGCTTAGGAACCTGAAAAAGGGAGGCAAAAAGAGGATAAATCAATGCTCATTAGCAGAAGCAACATGTTAAGATAAAATGTGGAAAAGCAGAACGTGTAAAAGAGGTATAAGACTGGACTCCTTGAACAAATAAAAAATAGAGAAGGATTTGGACTAACATTCAAAGTCCTGGTGCAAGACTTGTTAGTTAGACTGCTTTGGATGTATGCAAGTTTATTTTTGGAATAATTTGGAGGAACACAGCCTTCATCATAGCGATCCACAATTTCCACCACCTATACGTCAAAGACAGCAAAGAAGTTCAGCATAAATAAATAGTAAGGAACAAACTCGTTGAAGTAGAGATGTTAAAGAGGAAGAATACACTACATGCTCCGATGCAGACAATGACACAAGTCCAATTGGGATGAAGATGATTCCAATGATGGTAAATGTTGTAATGACCTGCAATCCACCACAATATATATAACAACAAGGGAAAATGTAAGCTCGCATTAATACAGATGTCAAACAGAAATCACAACTTCCACAATCCTAGTAATTGAACACAAGATTTCTAGCAGTTGTAATCGCTCCTTAAGAAGGTTAACGTCTAGGCTCTGCCTTGGAGTTTGTCACATGTACCCAGAAAGAAAAATTCGACAAAGAGAGTTTTAAACAATACCAATCCTGGTGTAAGAATGGGCTTGCAAGCAGGAAGCTCTTGCTGCGTGAACCTAGAATCTGCAACCCAACAAAAAGACGAAAATAACCATAAGCCCATTTTTAATTTGCAAAACTGTATATGAAAAAGAAAGAAAAACAGATAATATAAAATCAGCAGCCATTGACCAGGAAAATTATAAGTATCATAACAAGTCTCATTAAACATAAAATTACAATCAATAAATGTAAGCAAAACCCAGAATTCATTTTTCCTTGTTACTTATTGTTGGGTATTTAGCCACATGGCACCCGTTGTAACAGATTCATCAAAAGAAAAAGAATAATATATAAAAACCCAATTCAGCAATGCAGATATTAGTGGGAAAAGATTAACAAGATGGGGGGCACGAAGGGAACAGACATTTGGGTTTTTTGGAATTCCTTTTGGCCGCTGAAGATGAATCAGAGGTTGAAGTTGAAACGCCACCTCCACCAGCAGCAGCGGAGCTCGTGCCGGCTCCGTTGGTATCCATCTCCATGACCCACTATCACACTACCCTCCTCCTCCGCAGATATAGATATAAATATATAAATATATATATATATATATATTGATTTCTTTTTCTTCTCAGATCTCTTCTTCCTCAAAATTCCTACAACAACACAACATTACAAACCTTCTTTTCGGTTTTTATTTTTTCTTTTTTCTTTTTCTGGGAGGGTTTTAATTAGATATTTGTTCGTTTTGAAGTATTTTGTTAGCTTCAAAAGAAATTAAAAAAAAAAGTTGGTTAAGTGGAAAAAAAACGCATGCACGAGAGAAACTACCGGTCAGTCTTCGTTTCTTTTTTATCTTCTGTGCTGCTGGTGTAGGTATTTGCTACACTAGGGTCCTATAGGATTTTGCCACATGGGTTAAATGGTTTTAGGGCTAAAATGCCAACTAAGCCCACCTTGTGAATCTTCTGGCCCGACTTCTTCAAAATATTGAAATTGGGCCATAAGCTGGAATAGGCTGCAGTAAAAAAAGTAAGGTTCAGCAAAACGGATCCAATCCGAAACAAATTGACGATTAATTAGTTGTGTTTGGTTAATTTTGATGTTTAAATCTTTTAATTGAAATGATCGAATCAATTGAACTTAAATATTATATTTTTAAATTTATATATATATTATTTTAATAAGAATTATTTAACCTTCCTAATCAATCTTATATATTATTTTTTCTTTTGAGAATGTTCTTATTTAGATGTTAGATGTTATTTGTATATAATTTAGATCTTTCAATTTTACAACTGATAAAATGAAGTTAAAATTTTGGCTTTAAGAGGAAACCAACCGAACTTGTTTTCGATTTGTTTCAGTGTCACTTGATACAACCCGAACAATTGGCTTTAACAGAATCTAGTTTGGCATGACATAAGTCCATCCTTGGATATATTTTTAGGCTTTGGCATGGGATATTATTATTTGAATACATAATTATTTATTTTAATTTTATTTTTAAAATATTTAAATATTATTATATTGATATACATTTTTTATATTTAATAATAAATCTACCTTAAATGAGCTCATCAAATTTGAATCGATCTAAGATTTTAAAGGTGTCAATTGGGTTTAACCTAAACTGTAAACACTTCTCAGTACCACTACCACTTCCCTCTTTTTTTGGCAATTCAATGTTTGATTTGTAGAATGGAATAAAGGAGAAATAAAATAACTATTATGCAAAAATAGAATAAAATAAGAATAGATGTTATATAGTTTTATTTATTGAATGGCATAGGGTAGGAACTGTTGCTATGATTTTTTTTAATGATTGTTTGGTAAAAATAGCTCTTGAATAACAAAAAAATAAGTAAAAAGATAAAAATGTCTTGTATTATAATATTTTATTTTCAATTTAAACCCTAATCCCTATTTAAAATATTAATAAATTGTTATTTAAAATTTTAATATGATTGTTTATTTTAATTTTTAGAACATAAATAATTTAGATATCATTTAAAATATTAATAATTAATACATTAATATCATTATTTTTATTTTATTCTTTAATCTTAAAAATATTAATATTTTATAATTTATAATTAAAATTTTAATTTAATTTTTAAAATTTAATTTTTATAATTTTAATTTTAATTTAATTTTTAAATTTAAAATATTAGTTTTTATAATTTGTATTAAAATTTTATTTTAATTTTTATAATTGATAATTAAAAGTTACACTTTTTTATTTTAAATTCATTTAAGGTTTTTTTTTTTCATTTCATTCTTTTCATCTGTCGCCCACCAAAGGTGTGGCCAACGTAAAGGAGCATCAATCTAACACTCCCATTAGCGATCGGTGGTGGAGGAAATTTAATGAGAGAATGAGAGAGGTAGATGGTTAGAGAAAGAAAAAAATTATGAAAACTGAATAAAATGCATCTTGTATATAATGGTAATTTTTAAAATTAATGAAAAGCATTTTTATCTATTAACATTTTTAACCTATTCCTTTCCAAAATAGCCATTATCAAGGGAAGAGTCAATAAGGGCTATTCCAACTTCTCCCTAAATGGCCATTCCTCCCAACCACACTAAGTTGGGAGGAAGCAATTCCGAAGAATGGCCATTCCTCCCAACCAAATTAGGTTGAGAGAAAACCATTCCACTCAACCAAACATATTATAAGTAATTCAAGTTTATGTTTGTTTTTGTTTTCTAAAAAAAAAAAAGCAATTTAAGTTTATGCCATCTCAAAAATATTAATATTTCTTTTTTAAAAAAAAACAAAGTATTTCCCTTTTGTTTAATTAGAGGTAGCAAATTATTATTGAATGGGTTTATAGGTGACATGTGAGGGTGAGGCTCAATCACAATAAAAGTGGTGGGTCAATTTTATCTGCCTTAATTTATCAATCACGCTGGAAGGTGACTGAGTCGGACTTTTGAATTTGAGATTCTCAAAAGTTGATTTGTTAGGCCTTAATCTTAATAAGTTCGCTTGGATTAGTACATAAGCTCAAAGTTTAAATATTAAATTAACAAATTATACAATTCAATCAATATTATAATTTAATATTTAATTAAATTATGCAATTAATACTTATACTTTGTCAAAATAGTAAATTTAATTCATATATAAAACAATTTATAAAAATTAAGTCCCTATACACTTCAAAATTGATAATGTCAATCCAATCATCAACAATATTAAAATTTTTTCGTTGTTTATATTAACATGGTATTTGAATATAGTAACATACTATATTCTTGTTGATATGGCATTACATCTTATGACATGACTTTTTAAAAATGATGTAATGATTGTATTGATGTAGGGTTGATAAACATAGACATTAGACTTGACAATTTGTGTTTTTGTATCTTAAACTTGTCAAATACAATTAGACACGAAATACGTTAAGGTTAAATACGAACACAAAAGAATATTATTCGTATCTTAAATTTAAAATATGTACACGTATACGTTTAATAACCATATAACACGACACAAGTAACACATTTGTTAAACATGTCAATATATGACACGACATGATTAATAATACAATTAACACATTTAACACGATTAAATAAAAATATTTATAATTAAATATAATTTTATTATTTAAATTTAAAATCAATAATTATAAAAACAATTATAACAAAACAAAATAACACTAACATCAAATATAACAAAACAAAATTTAAAATTAGGGTTTGGGCATGACATAATTACATTATTATCTTTATAAAATTTAAAAATCTTATTAAAATAATTGTTTGATATTATTTAAGTAAGACTAAAACAATATTTGACTATTAATAATTAACAAGTTAATAAATGTGTCATGTATACACATTTAAACACGTTTATATGTTTAAACATGATAACACGATTAACACAATTAATTAAACGTGTTACTCGTGTCTGATACGTTAAGACTAAATATAAATCTATTTAACCTTATGTCTTTCTGTATCGTGTTAACGTGTTGTGTCTAAAATTGTCAAGTCTAATACACATTGATATGTAAATTAAAAAAACTTAGCATAAAACACAATAGCATTCATTTCCAAAAACTAACATTTATTATGTGTAAATTACAAAAATACCACGTCAACAATATAATAACACCTCATCAACATCACATCATCACTTAAAATTCATATCTGTATTTGATCAATGCCATGTCAGCACAATCATTGCATTATTCTTGGAAAGTATGTCATAAAATTCAATCAACAACAATACGCCACATTAGGGCAAGCAAATATCAAGTTAATATTGATAATGGAAAAAATTTTAACACCGTTAATGATTAGATTATCATTATCAAATTTAAAAGTATATGATTCAAATTTTACAAATTATTATATAAGAGTTAAATCTAATCCTTTGATAGAGTACAAAAACTAATTGCATGAGTTGATCTAAGAGTTATTATAAATTATATTTTAAATAAAAATACATAAACGACGCCGGCTTCTGGCATAGCCCTAGTGCTATGAGAACCAATTGATCTGAGTATCCTTCCCAGCTGCAGCAGGAACATCAGCCATCACTTTCTCTTGGCCCTTGGGATAGTATATTCCAGTCCGGTCATGGGGAACCCAGCAACTCCCATCATGGTGACCTCCCGTGCTCTTCTTCTTCACTTCCTCAGCTTCCAGTTTCATGGGCTCACGTAGTGTATCACCACTACTGTTGCCCTTGCTGCAGTACTTTCTTATTGTTGGCCTGCTTTCTCAATGTAAACACAAGCATTAATGCTATAAGACAAATAAACATGCTTGAATAACCAAGCTAACTTACCTAATATAGTCAATGAATATAAATATTACCAAATCTATTTTTAGGGTTCCTTATTGGATGTAATTACTTCCATCTTAGGATAGCACTAAGACAAACCATTGATAAGTTTTAAATTCAAGACCAATTACTTCAACTTGTTGATATTATAATGAGTAAATTATCGATGCAGTCGACTTCTCGTGTTTTCATAAACTCTCAACGGAGTCAATTTCTCATGTTTTGATACTAATGAATAATTTGTAATATGTGTAATTGATACTATAATTAATAGTTTATGTAATGTTTTAACTCATAAATGATAACAAAACATAATGCAAAGATGAAAACTTTCTTAGGAAAAATTGGAAAAGCTTACTTGGAAAATATGGAATTAATTGTATGAGCACCTCTAGTAAACGTTGCTGCCATCTGCTTTATCTCCCCAAGTCCCGAACAGTGTGGACATATTGTGCTATCTGCATTAGCTTATATAGAGGCGAAATGGGATGGGAATGCCAAATTTTCTATCCGTTTCTCTCTTTTCTATGGACATTTAGTTGGGGGACCGTTTCAGCCTTCGTCATGGTCTGTTTCTACAGTCAGGGAGGATACATTCCTCTTTATTATTCTATTTTGTTCCTTTGTTTTTGTAATTTTTCTAACGGCATGGGCCTTGCTTAGCCTCCATTCACTCCCTTGACCCACACCAAGATAGGGTATAAAAGCTTATGGTGGAAAGATATAAATTCCTTCCTTAATGTCCCCTCAGCATTAAAAAATTGTCAAGATAATGTGTTCAACTCTCACCAAAAAAAGCAATGGCATTTTCATTGCCTTTGTCTTAGGCAACATTCATCGAACCCAATTGAATCCATGCACAGTTTAGATGCCTTTACATTACTTAAACTAAGATAATGAACAAATCACTGACTCAATGTGAATATAGGTAGTGTTTTGTAGGATGTAACTATGATAAGGATTCATTTACAGTCAAATCAAGCTACATATATATATATATATATACCACTGAAAGAATTCACTGCTATATCTCAACAACATCAGCCATAATCCATACAGCTTATGCCTCATAAAACAGAATTCAAGCTGAAACAGAGAATCCCAAACCAGAAGAATAAATTCTTCTGTCACCAAAAGTAAATCTGCGCACAAAAAAGGCTACAACTTCCAAATTGATGAAGATGAAGGATATTAGACCACTTCCACTTGGCATATCTTTGATTCCCTTGACAACATCAACAATTTCTTGGCAATCTCAAATTGTTTTCTCACTTTCAGGGCCATTTGTATTTTGAGCTTCTCTAAAACTCTTGCATTCTTTAAAAAATACTCAACCATTTCCATATGACCACCAAATGAATAAATTTCAATCACCTTAAGGTGAGACAAGAGACAAAAAGGTATATTTTCAGGTCGATGCCAGAATAGATCTCCGAAAGCTCCCTGAACCTCAAAAAGAAAAAAGAGATATTAAGTGTTTGCAGCTTTACAAATGCCTAGAGTAACTGTTAGATATATTTTAATTCATACATTATGAACAATAAGAGTCTCCAGGTTAATTGAACATTCAAGCAACTCAGCCAGTCCAGTCTTTTGCCTCAAACACTTTCTTCTAATCTCTACGTGGACCAGGTTGTGAAACACAGGCACGGGCTTGTTGCACAAATTTAGATGCTAAAATTACAATAATAATAATAAAAAAGTTGTGTTAGATTATAAATTACAATAAAACTGTGAATCCAAGATATTACACTACTTAAAAACATAAATTCATCAAGTAAGAATTTACAAGTATCCCTTTGGGTCTCATTTGCAACTATCAATTATAGAACATTTGTACCAACTATATTTCAAAATGTAGTATCAACAAAAAAAGAGTAAATGAACTTACCCACAATAAATCATCATTGCAATAAAGTGATCGAACATTACTAATTCCATTAAAAAAATTAATTGCAGCATCTTGGTTGACCAATTTTTCTCCAAGATTAACTAGATTTCTCATATCAACCTTTGCAAGAGGATGTAGGTTTACTAATGAATATCTCTCTAGTAAAGTCCCATAGAATTTGAAGTAGACAAGATTTGGGGCATCAATGACAACATGAGAAAGTCGGCCACAATCACCGAAAAGGTTCAAAGTCAATCTCTTGAGTGAAGGATTAGAAATATTTAACTCTCTAACATTGCGCCAGAGACAAGAGCATATAAACAAGTCTTCAAGCACAGGGCAACTAGAGAAAAGCCTTCGAACTGAATCATCATCGACAAATTCTAAACAGTCAAGATGGAGACTTTTAAGACTTGGAAGGCAGACCTTAGTAGGAATGGTCATAACAAACTTTGAAACATCTAGCTCTAATTTCGTGAGTGTCTTATTCCTAAAGAGACTCGCAGGCAACATACCCCTTGGGTCTCCAATCCGTATCTCTAAATAAAGTTCTTGAAGACGTTGCCGTAAAGCAAAAGATATCCAACCACAAATTCTATAAGCATCGACATCTTCATGGAATCCACCACAAATGAGACGAAATCTCTTAATACATGCCGCATTATGAAACAACAACACTCTATCCACAAAGTTCATAAACCTTTCAGAAGGGTTCTCATAATCATAAAAATCAAGAGTAGAAACTGAAGTAGAAAGAAACCTCCATCTAGTTGATAAAACGGAGGTGCGGACTGCATATTTTGTGGGAAGTAATGACAGGATGTGAGATATAATTGAATCTGGTAGACCACTGAGTCTATCAATGTTGTTGCCTTCATGTTTCACTAACTTAGCCATGATCAGCAGAGTTTAACGTTCCAACAGGCAATTCAACAAACACGCAATCACCAAAAACCAAAGCAGTAAAAACCCAAGTTAAGTTTCCAACTTTCACACTAATTTTGATTGAACAGGGGTTTCGAAAGTGAGGACTTTTCCTTTATCGAAAAAGACACTAAGTTAGGGTTTTGGTTTATCTGTTAAAAAGAAAAGGAGTTCAACTGTTGGTAGACTTCTGCCCCGCTCTTGATTTATGCTTACAAATTTGGGAGTTTAATGGAATTAAGATTTAATGCATCTACAAATCCAATTTGTTTTTGTAATTTTTAATATTAAATGAAAAAGATAATGAAAGATAAATATAATTTTCTCAAGACAGCTCAGCAATGAAAATTTCAAATTTCATCCCAGAGATTCTAGGCTGGAAATCTTGGATGGTTAATGTGGAATTTATAAAGTTAAAGAGGAATGCAAATCCCCTGGGTATCTCCATCGATCCCATGTCCTCTTTCTTCTCCCTGCCTCAAAATCATATCAACTGTCCAACACGCTCAAGATAAAAAGGTTTTCTTGACTTACTGTAATTAGTATTAGTGTTAGTAATTGCCAAAAAAATCAACAGAAACAAACAGGAGAAAAGAAAAATATGCATTCTTTTCACTTGGATGTTCTCCTCTCCTTTTTACCACAGGAAGCTCGAATTCTCCTCCACAATGCTGACAAAACTATTATTCTATGTAACCTTTTCACAATTTTTTTATATTTATTTGTACTTTGCACAATTTTTTTGTCCAAATACATTTGGGACATGAAGGGTAGCAGCATCGTGGCTTCGTTTTCAAAAGAAATAAAGGCTCTAATTAAAGGAATAATAAAAAAGAAAAATAAAGAAAGAACTTATCTAGCTAACAGCTTTAATCAAAATGGCAATTTTTTTTTTTTTTAAAGAAATTCTTGAAGGCAGCAACATGTTCAAGAACATCAATCAGTTCGGAAGTCTCTTTTGATGAAATTAGTGACACCAAGCCAAGAAAACATTTTTCTCTTGAATGTGTCAAAGAAGAAACACTGCTAATTACCTAACCTTGTTTACTTATGGGAGAAAAGAGAAATACTGTGGGTTGGGAAATTTTAATAATTTGAACAGATTACATGATTTTGGGATCAAAGGAATAATAAAAAGATACCAAAAAAATAAAATAAATAATTAAATAATGATATTAATTCATGCTTTGAATTCTTATAATGATTTTCTTTTTTAAAAAGAAAAAGAAAACTGAAGTTGTACATAATTACCCTTAGAAAGTAAGGTTTTTTATATAATTAACCAAAGCACATATTAGTTGAAAAATCAACGACAATGATTGACTTATTTAAATGACGTAATATCTAAAAAATTCTTAGATTATTTAAGAAAATTTAAATACATCTTTATGCTTTTATCTTGTATAATCAAGCCTTTATATTTTTATTTTAAGTAAAACAAATCCTTATAACTAATGATTAACTTACTCAAAGTATCATTTTTTATTTTATACTATGTGGCGTTGACACGACATACTAACATGTTATAATTGATGATGAAGTGGTATATTTTTTTTTTTATATATATAATTGGGGATGGGAGAATTCAAATCCTACTTTTTAGACAAGGATCATGTACCAACCAATGAGCCAAATGCTCAAATTCATGATGATGTGGTATGTTGACATATCATAATTGATGATAAACGTGGCATAATAACATGGTCATATGATATAAAATGGCATATCGCATTTTGATTAATGTCTTGTGATATAAAATGACATGTGATATCATAATTGATGATAAATGGTATTTAGTCAACAAATAATTATAAAAGCTTATTTGACTTAAATAAAAATATAAGAGTTTGATTAAATGTAATAAAAGAATAAAGATTTATTTAAATTTTTTAAAACAATTTAGAAACCTTTTTAAACATTATACTTATTTAAATAATATAACCGAAGAAGATATCTAGTAAGGAAGTATAAAATACAGCGCAAAAGTGAAGTTTGTTTGAAAGCAATTCAACACATTACTGAAAAAAACAGAACTAAAAAGAAAAAAATTTGTGCTTGTATAGAATAATTTAATTTTAATATAATAAATTTAAAGTTTATTTTCTTCTATGTATGATGTTGATGGCTACATATAAAAATAGTGAGCATGGCATTACCAAACTCTCAATAGGATATTTTGGAATACCCACAGAGATAAGCACAAGGGAGTAGGCAACTTGCTTCAAGCACTAGTGATGCCTCTCTTTCTTATTGCTTGAAGCTTCTTCAAAATTTTCTTCCTTTGGAAGAAGACACTTTTGGCTCATTTCAACTCTCTTTTTTATATATAAATATCCATCTAATTGTCACATTGTTTTTGGCTACATTATTCCCTTTGTTCTTGTGAGATATTATTCACTCGATGGTATTAGAAGCAGAAGCCTCTGATTCCACACAAGGGAAATATTGATATTTTATATTTTTGTCTCATGTTTGCATTGTACAATGGGAGATATGGTTATTACCTTATCTCTTTATACTTACTAGTTACTTCCATGGTACAATAATTAGTTCTAAAATTGATAAACAACGTACGCTAAGGGCTGAGATCGATTCAAATACCAAATATCAAATGCCTTAATGTCTACAAGGTAACATCGATCGGGCTATCCCTTGACCCAAGTTAGCAAAAAAAATTTAATTAATGGTCTAAATGAAAATCTCAATCTTTTTCAAGGAAATTACAGTCAATGTTTTCATCTTGTCCATATTACAATTGGTGGTCCTCTTAAATAAATATTGTACAAATTTGAAAGAACAAAGACGTAATATTTACTAAAAAAATCTTGAATTATATGAGAAAAATCAAATAAATTTTATTTTTTTTATTACGTTCAATCAAATTCTTATATTTTTATTTTGTACTGAAGAAGGCTTTACAACCAACAAATTGACTAATTGTCATTAGTTAAAATGCTATTTGTTATTTTATACCATGGTAATTATAATATATTAACATATTATAATAGATGATAAGGTAATATATTGAAGTGTTATGATAAGATGATCATGTGGTATTTTTAATTTTTACATTAACATCACATATATATATATAAAATGACAAATGATGTTTTAATTAATAACAATTAATAAATAATTAAAAAAAAAAGTAATCTCATATAGAATGTTATTTAAATATCCCTTGCCTTCAACATACCGTTCGACCCTTTTCTATCCTACTTTGGTTAGACATCTCATCTTGTTTATCCTCGTACTATACTATGGATAGAATCATTGAGATTCGGTCAAAATGCTTTTGATAGGTGAAAAATTATATTTTTGTAGTGACATACACCTATTATTGAGTAAATTTTTTTTATAAGTCTATGAGAAATTTTACTTTTACATCATTTTTTATTTAAGAAAAAGAATGATTTGATTCAACTTTTTAAATAATAAATACATACATTTATTACTTTTCTATTATTTATTCTAATATATCATTGTCATCTTATTGATTTTGATAGCATTGGTGAAGTGATATTAATTGGAGAATTTACTTGACACATAATTAAGCCACATAAAAATTTATAAAATGAAAGAAATAAATCTCATTAATTTTAGTCTTGTATAAAAGAGGATTTAAATTGATTTTGTTTTTAAATTTCATTTTTTGCACATACAATTAAAGAAAACTATTTTTTTCTGTTAAATCACGTGTGTCAAAATATAGTTAAATAAATCAAATGATGCCACGCGACGTGCATGGAAGCTGTACGTTATCCTAAAACAAATTTGCCGACATTCAAGTATCGCAGAAATTAAACGTGCACGAGAGAAAACAAAAGGTAAAATTAAAAAAAAAAAGCAGAAATCTGATGTGGCATACTCACGGGCGTCGGATACGAGGAAAGTTCCTGGAATGAAGACAAATTCAGATTTAAATTCTGAATAAATGCATGTGAACCACGTGTAAACACGTAAATCTACTTATCCACTCGTTCAAAAAATATATGGTCCAACAAACTTTATCACTTATTTACATTATTTATCCAATTTTTTTTTATTTTGGGCAGAGACATTATGCGATCTGTTTACAGTTTTATGTACAATTAAAAAAAAAAAAAAACCGGAATCCCTTTTCTAGTTCTTAACTTGCCGTCACCAGGGTTGTCACAAATCTCATTTGAAGAAGATATGAGTAGACTTGACGATTTGTATTTTGATATCTTAAACGTGTCAGATACGATTAGATACGAACACGTTAAGATTAAATAAGAACACACACGAATGTTATGCGTACCTTAAATCTAAAATACGTACACATATACGTTTAATAACTGTGTAACACAACATGACACATTTAGACACGTTTGTTAAACGTGTCAATATATAATACGACACGATTAATATGTTTAACATGTTTAATACGATTAAATAAAAATATTTATAATTAAATATAATTTTATTATTTAAATTTAAAATTAATAATTATAACAAAACAAGATAATAAAAATATCAAATATAACAAAACAAAATTTAAAATTAAGATTTGGGCATGTCATAATTACATTATTATCTTTATAAAATTTAAAAATCTTATTAAAATAATTGTTTAAAATTATTTAAGTAAGGCTAAAATAGCCTTTGACTATTAATTTTTAACAAGTTGATAAACGCGTCATGTATATATGTCTAAACACGATAACACGATTAATTAAACGTGTTTTAAACGTGTTACTCATGTTTGATAGGTTAAGACATGAAAATTTTTGTATCTTAAACGTGTCAGATACGATTATACATGAAATACGTTAAGGCTAAACCCAAACTTGTTTTACCTCGTGTCTTCTTGTGTCGTGTTAACGTGTTGTGTCTAAAATTATCAAGTCTAGATATGAGGTAGATTTTGTATTTATAAATAAAAGTATTTTATCATTAAATGTTTTTTGCGTTGAAAGCTTAAGTCTATGACAAATGGTATTAAAATAGATTTAAAATCTTGAATGATGTACGATCTTATGAGAGATACCAAGATCAAAGTATACACAGATTCCCTTTCCTCTTCTATGTGAATAAAAGAATTAGTGTAATGAAAATATTGCACATAATATAGAATGGGCCAAAATACTCACCAAGTCCCTCTATTTATGCATTTTATTCAATTTAGTTTATGTACTCAAAATCGAAGTAATTTAATCTCTTAATTTTGAAAATTACTTCAATTTAATCCCTTTTCCTAACAGCATCAAATTTTGTCATTAAAAGGGACTACGTTCGCGTTGACGTGGCATATTTTGATGATGTGGTACTTATGTGATGACATGACAGTGTCATATGGCTAGACCTGTCAATATGGGCTGGCTCGGCCCAAGCCCTTGTGGGCTGAAAAAATATGGACAGGATCGGGCTAGCCCATATTTTATATGGGCTGCCAAATCCCTAACCCAGCCTACCCTTTGCTAGCCTATGGGGTGGGTTGGGCCAGCCCATATTTTTCAAAATATTTTTTTTAATTTTCATTAATAAAATTATGCAATGATTTAATACATAAATTGAATAATAAAAACATGTTAGAAACAAATAATTTACACCAAACATAAATAAGTAAATACACTACATCAAATATAAATAAAATTTCAATGTTTAACACAATTACATAAACTATAATTCCATTAACATAACTACATAACTACATAATCAAATATTTATAAAGTTCAAAACTAATTTATGTTCTTCTCAATCTTCATCCTCAACCAAAACATTTAAGTCTTGTTTGGATAGCAATGATGTCTCCAACTCTGAATCATTATCATCTAATATTCATTGTCATAAAAAAAAGATATAGTGAGTTTTAATTTTAACTAAAATTATTAATTTACTAATTAAATATTAAAGAGATTGAAATATATAAAATAAACAATACCATCGGCAACTAAAGAAAAGCCATGCAACCAATTTTTCGTGCAAACAAGCATTTGAACATTTTCATGGTGGAGGGAACTTCTAAACTTGGTGAGAACATAACCACCAATACTAAAAGCAGACTCTAAGGCTACCGTAGTAATCGGAATGCTCAATACATCTTGTGCCATAATAGAAAGATCAAGAAAGCGCTTAGCATTATCCTTCCAATAATTAAGTACATCCGAATCTTCAAACACTTCATAATCAAGTTTTGCCTCATCTAAATAAACATCCAACTCAGACTTTCCAGCAATAGAAATTGTTTTATTTTGAAACATTTTGAACTCCTACAATTTTTAAATACATAGACAAAAAAAATAATTATCATAATATAAATAAAGTAACATAAATTCTCATGTAATAAGATAAAGGAAAGACACAAAACTTATACTAAAGATCTTTGATCTCTTCGGTTTAGTTCCCCCTCTAGCTTGCTTAGGCAAATTACTCGTTGAGCGAGAATATGTACTTGATGTACAAGTGTTGCTTGCATATTGTTCAAAGAGCTCGTACAACTTTATCTTCACATTTTCTAACTTTTCATGACAGGTAGAAGCTTCAATCTTAGACTAGCAAAATCCTAAGCAATCAAGCTTCATCCTTGGGTCAAGACTAGCTCCAAATGCAAACACTACACTATAATCTTTCAAATACTTATTAAATTTCATTTTCATCCTTTGAGACATATCCTTGATAACCTCATCTTCATTATGCAAATTCTAATTTAGAATCGATTCAATTTTCCAAACTTGCATGAAATACAAATTGAGAGTTGGATAAAATGAACCGGATATCAAATTTGTGGTCTCATAAAAAGGCTCCAAGAATTCACAAATTATCATTGCTCTCCCCCATTCCTCATCAAATGGATTATATTTATAAGTTCTATCAACAAATTGGAGGCTAGCAAAAGCCTTTTGATATTTGATTGCACTTTCAAGCATCAAATAGGTTGAATTCCATCTAGTTGACACATATAAACGCAACCCAACACCTGCATCAATACCAACATGTTGAACACATTCTTGAAAATTTTTCATCCTCCCATCCGATGCCTTTACATATTTCACACTCTCCCTAATTTTAAACAATGCTTCATTGACTGCTTTCAAGCCCTCTTGAACAATCAGATTTAATATATGAGCACAACAACGTACATGAAAAAAATTCACCATCACAAATCAAGCTACTTTGCAAATGAAGATGGCCTTTCAAGATACCTTGCTTGTTATCATTAGCAGAAGCATTATCTAAAGTAAGAGAGAAAACTTTTTTATCTATTCCTCATTCTTTCAAACAATCAAATATAGTAGCAACTAATTCAACTCCAGTATGTGGAAGAGGCATATGACAAAAATTGAGTAGCTTGCTACATAACTTTCAATTTTCATTGACAAAGTGAGTAGTCAAACATATATAGCCCTTAGAAGTAGATGTTGTCCATACATCAGAAGTCAAACAAATTCTATTAGGTACCTTGGCCATAGCTTGTTTAAGTTTCTCTTTCTTTCTCAAATGAATTCTCTGGACATCAAATACAACAATGTTTCTAGAAGGCATCACCACATCTGGATTTACATACTTAGCCCAAACTCTAATGTTATCATATTCAACAAAAGTATAAGGTAAGTCATGCTTAATTATGGCTTCAACAAGCATGTCACGTGAAATCCTAGGATCAAACTTTCTAGCTTTTACTTTCCCTTCATAATCCATTAGCATTTGATGTAGATTAAAATAGGAAATGAATTTACAAGTGTCAATGTGACGACTCAAATGTGAAGTGCCATAATTAGAGCCACCAAGTTTAGGGCCAACCTTATACTCCCCCTTACGATAGTTACAAGTTGCCCTTTCTACTCCATCTTGCTTTTTGCCTATTTTAGTGAAATAATTCCAAACATTTGAAGTTTCTTTTTTGGCCTTCTTATTCAATTGTTTAGATTCATATATATGAGATTGAGAGGGAATTTCATCCTCATTCAAAATGTTCACGTCATCATCCACATTTATATAGTTTTCAACTGATTGATCCATTACTGGTACCTTTAAATAACATAAACATGAATAAAAAAATATTAAAAATTTATAAAAATTGATTGATCCAATTCAAAAGTTGGATTGTAGACAAGGGTGAATTCATTTTCTAACATTTCACAAATTCACAATTCATAGTGAAATTTACTACTTACTGCAAGTATTGAATGACTAGTTTTATATCCATCAGTAATCTCAAATCTACCTCAACCTGCCCAACTATTTTTTTTTTTTCTGTTGGTGAATGCATAAGGGGTTAAGGTTGTTTTGTGGTGAACAAGATTAAAAATGAACGTCTACTCTTAAAAATGCACAAACTAAAAGCAAACATTTCGTTACATACACAAAGAATTAGCAAACAAAGCAGTTCAAAGTTAGTATTTAATTATCTGACAACACAATGACAAACCATTCTCACAATCCCTTAAACTAGATTTGGTTACTTAAAGAACCAATTAATATGGTGTCGTTTCCCAAACTAAAGATTGTTCTTCCACACTCTCAGCATTAGCAACATTATTGCAATGCATGCTCAAAAAGGAAAAACTCCAATGCTGAAATAGCTATTATCCCATGACAAATATAACCGTAATCATGCCGGGAAGTGAGGAGTGAGGACTTACAGAGATAGTAGAAGTCGAGAAGCTTTATAGTTGGGAACGGGAAGCAAAACGAGAGAGGACTTAGGCAAGGGATTTGGGATCTAGTGGTTAGGCCTTAGGCGATTGCCGATTTGGGGAATTTTTGTCCAGAAGTCGAGCGGCAGTGCAGAACAGATGGCTCGGGCAGTCAGGACTCGGGTGACGGGAGATTTGGGGATTTACCGATTTGGGGAATTTTTGTCAAGAAGTAAAGCGGCGATGCAGAACAGATGGCTCGGGCAGTCGGGCTGTGGGGGATTTGGGGATTTGCCTATTTGGGGAATTTTTGTCCAGAAGTCGAGCGACGGTGCAGAACAAATGGCTCGGGTAGTCGGGCGGTGAGAGATTTGGGGATTTACCGATTTGGGGAATTTTTGTCCAAAAGTCGAGCAGTGGTGCAGAACAGATGGCTCGGGTAGTCAAGCGACAGGGGATTTGGGGTTACTGGGTTAGCAGCCGGTTAGGGAGTTAGCCAGTTAGGGTCTTGGGCGATTGGGCCTTTTGGTCTTGGATCTTACTCTTGGGTAGTTGGGCCTCTTGGGACTTTGGTCTTACTAGGCTTAGTTGGCTAATTAGTAATTATCCATAATTAATTTTTTTGCCAGTCGGGTTGGCCCGCCCTAACCGAGGTCAGCCCCCTAATCAAACCGGCTAGCCCATTTAGGCTCGGTTATAATATAGGCCTAAAATAGTCAGACCCAACCCACTCCATATTTAATAAAAAAAGGTCGACCCTATGGGCCAGGCTCATATTGACAAGTCTACACATGGCACTAATATGATGACGTGAATGCTGATGTAGCACTTAACATGCTAACATGTCAGTGTTACATGGCAGATCAAAAAATTTTGAAAATATATTTTTTGTGTTATGTCATAGGGACTACATTGAAAAATATATATAGTATAGAGATTAAATTGATCAAAATTGAGATATTGAGAGACTAAATTAAAAAAAAAATTTAAAAATACAAATCTTTAAATAGATGATAGACATACTTATTAACAAGCTAAATATTTAAGTATAAAAGATTTATGGTGCTAAAAATATATATATAAATCTTTTTTTACTTTATTTGATTGTAGAATATGTGCATTAATTTATCATATTTGTAAAAATTAAATTTGAATTCTCTTCTTTAAAAAAGTTTCGAAAAAAAATTCATACCTAAAATCAAATTTAGATAAATTTAGTCAAAATTAGTCAAGTTTTATATGAATGCCATATGACACTGCCATGCCATCACGTCGGTGTTACGTGGTATGTCATGTTATCATTTATGGATGCCACATCATCAAATATACCAACTATATCAGTGTTGACGTTTTCCTTTTTAATGATAAAATTAAATACCGTTTAAAAATTAAATTAAAATAATTTTTAAAATAAAAAAATTAAATTACTTTAATTTTTTTAAAAATAAATTAAATAAAATATATAAATACAAAAATTTAATTAATGGTTTGACTGTATAGAAAGTCATCTATCCCATCTAATAGATCTATCAAAACTTGAGCCCGTGACACCAGCCAATGACTTAACCAAAATCTTGTCTTGTTATGTGCACCAGGGACACCCACGTGCCAACCAGTGACATCACCAACGTGTCAAAAAGTCACACAGCAAATCTTCCAAAAACTCCCATTTCCGTGTTAGGGTTTTTTTTTTTATACACGTGGGCCAGGCCCAAGTGCATTTCCATATTAGGTTGATTTGTGGTTTGTTCTTTTATTTTTCTCTTTTTAGATAATTAATTTGTTCCCATTTTGCTAACTAATCTTGTTATATTAGTTCAATTAAATAATGATAATCTCGCCAATTTTTCTAAAAATAAAAAAAAGTTATTATGACTTGAATTAATTAATTTTGACTTCCAAAATTAACTGTTAATGATGAATTTTTATTTTTATTTTTTAAAATTTTGACCATGAATTGAACTTAAGGAATGTTATTTAATTTTTGCTCCCTCAAAAAGGAAAAGAAAGAAAGAAAAAAGGTAGAATTTATCATGCATGGCTATATATTACAAATACTATCTTAATAATGAATGAAGAAAATCAGAGTGTGACATTATTTTCCATCATATAAAAATCATGGAATAAAATGGGTTCATTAATCTTAGCTTCCAAAAAAATAATGTTTTTAAAGTTAGGTGTTCAATGACAAAAATTAAGGTCAAATGTAGTTACCTAATACCTTAAATTACAAGCATACATTTGATGATTTTATTAATTGTTGGGGAAGGATTCAAGAATGAAGGCCTTACCTAACAACCTGCATATCATTTGCTTATGATTTGTTTATTGCATATTAATTTTAAAATAAAAAAAATCAATATTTCATTTAATATTTTATAATTTCAAAATAAAAAATAAAATGGAAAATTCCTTAGTTAAAAGGGTTTAAAATAGAAAAGCATAAAAGATAGAGGGAATGATTGAAATAACAGAAGATAGAGAATATACTTAAAATAAACCTTTCACGTTACGAAATTTGGTAAACCTTGACGATATAAAAAACAGCCAAAACAGAAGTCACCCATTCTGAGTCGGACCAAGCTTATTTCCAAGTAGATAAGTCTTGGCTCCCCACTCTCTCTCTCTTCTCCAACCCCACAAACCATGACTTTCCTACACGTCACCCCTTAGCCGGACCCTTTGGATAAGGACCCTCCCCTCTCTCCCTTCAACATTTCCCTCTATAAATATAACCCTCCCCATTTGAACAGTCCCTCCATCTCTATTATTATTCTATTCCTTTTGGATTATCAATCAACCTTTCCATTTTCCAAAAGCAGCCTTTTTTTTTTTCATTTTCGAGCTTTGGGTTGTTTTGGCTTTTAATATTTGAGTTTTGGGTTCATTTTGTTTCTGACAATGGCGAGTGCTGTCGGGATGATTGGTAGGAACGGTTCTTCTTCATGGATGCAAGTTAAGGGAAAGGGAAAGAAGAAGACTGTGAACAGAGTTAGAGTTCGTTGCTCGGCGTCTTCGGTGATGGATCCGTACAAAACCCTTAGGATCCAACGTGGTGCCTCTGAATCTGAGGTCAAAAAGGCCTTCAGGCAACTTGCCCTTCAGGTACTTTGAATCCCTTCTTTCTTCTTTCTATTTCTAACGAAAGTCTCATTTCCTGTATTGATTTGATTGTGGGAATTTATTGGTCGATTGATGGGGTTTGTGTTTTTGATTTGTTTCAGTATCATCCGGACGTTTGCAGAGGAAGCAATTGTGGGGTTCAGTTTCAAACGATTAATGAAGCTTACGATGTATGTGTTCTTTCCTCATATCAGATACTACTTACAAACAGTTTTGTGTATCATTAAGATTTAGTTTTATTTTCTTTCCCTTTATGTTATGAATCAGAAATTAAAAGGAGTATCTAATATGAGCCAAAAAGAAAAGAGAAGAAAAGGAAATAAAGAAACTAATGATTGAGTGCAAACGACGTGGCACTAAATTATTGGTCAAGTCCAGGACTGATTTCTTCTACTATGGAGAACGGTGTTTCAGTTTGGATGATTTCTACCCTTTTAACTTGTTAAAGAAACACACGGTATAATTAGATGGTTTGTAATATGCAGCCACCCCTAATGATGTAGATGGGGCCACCCCCCTAATTCTGACCCAAACCATTTACCTGGGGAGTCAATAATTGACATTTAGTAGAGATAAGTATTGTTTTGTCCACACCTGTCAGGGGACCATCCTCTGTTCATGTATTGCAGAATAGGATACAAGTGTGATCTGATATTGGTGGTGCTTTGCAGATTGTGATGAGCAATTTCAGAGGGGAATCGAACGAGTCACGGATGTACGAGGCGTATGATGAAGGGATCGATGAGCCAATGAGAGGAATGGACGATCCGGATTGGGATATGTGGGAAGAATGGATGGGATGGGAAGGAGCCGGAATCCGTGACTACTCATCCCATATTAATCCTTACATTTGAACAAAAATTGTAAATTAATCTTATGCATGGAGTAATGACCCCACAGCTTTGCAACACCCCAAAAATGGTGGTTGTCCCTTTGTACATAATGATTCTGGGATGAATCATTTGTCTTTGTATATATGTATGTATATATATGCCTTAAGCTGGGAGAACAAAGGCTTGATGCTTCAATTTATTATGCTCAGCAAAAGCATCAGAAATATAAATAAAATTGAGTTATCTTCACTTCCATCTTTTGCTATAAAGTTTTGGTAGAATTTGAGTGTGTGCAAAAGCAATGGACTAGCTGAAAAAAAAGGAAACAAGTAAAGCAGGATATGGCCCATAGGCACAGATTGACACCTAAATTACACAAGCATGAAATGGTTTGATCAAACGCATTGATGGGATTAGGCAAGGAATATGCCAACACGACAAAAGCATTGGGCGTTGGCACCTTGAAAAGCATCTTCATACTGCGACAGGGTACAATGCATCTTAATTTTCCGGTGGCTATTGCCTTCACAGAGATGTCGTGTGACATTAACACTGTCTTTGCCTCTATCTATACAATCATAGCTCATATGAAAACTTTAATTAGTGGTCGTTATCCCTCGTTTGTCATAGTGTCATGGTCCCAATTGAAAGCTCTGAATCTTACATACACCATTTTCAATTGGAGATAATCATGAGGCTAGCAAGTTAAAGTTGATAATATTTTGCAAGTTAAAGTAGACCATGTCAATTGGTAGCAGGAACGACTTTAAAATACTAGTGATGTGTCGATGAGAAAAGTGGATCTTTGTTCAAGTCCCAACAGGAGCCATGAAATTTACATCGATTGTAGTATTAAAGTGACACTACGATTTAAGGTTCATACTATTTTCAACTTTTAAAGTATTTTTTGTGAGATAAAACTGTAAAACCAACAAACTAAAATAAACAATACTTCATAAGTTGATATGAATTGTGACACATAATCTTTGTTTCCTAAGAGTATTTTCATGTCTTCCTATAATTAGCTAGGATAGGGCATTTTGCTTTTGTATGCGCAAGACTAATCTCCCCATCCCTGCCTCCCGGGCAATCCTTCAGCTTTGTTTCACTTCTAATTTGATTAGAGGGCCACAAGCCGGATTGTTTTTTATTGGGCCAAAGCTTTCAAGTCTCAAGGAAGGGGGGTGGGTGGAGCATTTGCCAATTAGGCATGAAGACTCATCTATCAACTCTGCTTGGAGGGAGCAAAACCTGCAAAGATTGATCTATCAACCTCAACTTTGTTATTATGGAATTAGAGGCAGCAGCAATATTTCTTTCTTTCCTTTTCTATTTTGAAAATTCTAAGTTGATTATGTTGTATATTCTAGAAACTAGCTTTCCTCCTTGATTGGCTTTGTATTTGTTAATATAAGCTTAATTTGTTTGTAAATCTAGACAAAGAAATATTGTCTAATTAACTTGTTGCAGCTCGAACAAATGATTACGTTATAAAAAGTATATAAGTGTTTAAATTTTTATTTTGATACATAAAAGTAATTATAAAAATTTTTTGATACATAAAAGTAATTATAAAAATTAGCATATCATTTCTGACAAAATATTTTGTAGATTAAATTTACTTTGTCATTTTTTTAAAATTTTAATTGATATTTATATATATATATATACATGTCAAATGTTATATTGTTATCTTCTTGACAATTTAATACCCAACAATCAACTTTCATCAAAATCGTAAAATGATAAGACATCCAATGTCTTGTTATTGATTTATTTGATTTTTTTTCCTAGAAGTTACACAAATATTAAAGCAACAAATTTAATAGAACAATAATACATAGTATTATATGAATTATTGTCTTTACGTGTGTTTGAAGTATCTATTTAATTTTAATTATAATCCCAAGGTCTACTTCAAAAAAGTATTCTCATTTTAAAGCCTCCTAACTTAAGGAATAAAGGGAAGAATAAAACAAAAGAATAAGAGTACATTGTAATTGTATTGTACAAAGATATATTGGATATAAAATTGAGATGTAAATGGATTGTTATTATATGAGTATTTGAGAGCATTTGACCCGAAAATATAAAATTCAGGTATCTTATATTCGATTATGAGGTAATTTTGGATAAAACGTTTAACACCCAACTTGGATTCGAGTAAATTTGAAATATTATCTTTAATATAACCTAAACTTGAACTTGTTCAAAAATTTAAAATCTGTGAGATTCAAATATCTTTACTTTTAACATAACTTTGGACATCTTAACTATTTTTTTATAAATTAATAAATATAAAATTAATCTTTTATATAATTTTTAATTATTCAAGTTGTTGTTTGAGTTATTTAATTATACATATAATAGATTAGGGTAATTAGTGAATAATGCTATACTATTAAAGTTTACTTTTAAATAATATTTTATGATTTTATTCGACTTTTAATAAAATTCAAGTATCTTCTTGATTGAATATAAAACAAGTGTGCAACTTACTTGTTTACATTGCTAATAAAATTACTTTAATTATTATTATTATTATTATTATTATTATTTTCCATATTTTGAGTTAAAAGAAAGGAAAAATCGATGGATAGCCCGCCCAACCCAACCGAACCGGGAAACCCATTAACAGTTTGCCACTTGCGAAGAGGAAAGAGATGTAATTTTTTGTGGACAGTATTTAATCGTTTTTCCTGTTCTTGAAAAACCCAGACGCATACAGAGTGGGAGAGAGAGAGTCACAGACCAACAGAAGTAACAAACCAACGAAAACTCTCTTCGCATCGTACCCCTTTTTTCTAATGTATTAAAACCAAAATCTTCAATCATAGATTCTCCAGTAAGATTCTCGGCTTTAGCTAATTGAGTAATAATTACACCGCCCTCTTATATTTTATTTTAATTTTATTTATAAAAAAAGGTATTAAATGAAAATTTCGCATTTGAAGGGGAGTTTCTCTCTTCCTTACACAATCTTCCTCCTTACGTCTTTCTGTCCTCGATAATCCGCTGCTGCCAAGGTGCTTTTCCAAATCTAGGGTTTCCTTTTTCCTTTCTGTAATCTTTGGTGTTGTCATAATTTGATTTACTAATCTAATCGTTTATTCGCAGCTTAATTATTTAACGGCTGTGATTATATCTTCTTCACCTTCATCTGGTAGCTAGCTAATCTTAGTTTACTTATTCGAGGTCAGTTTGTTTCTTTTCTCCTTGAAATAATTTGATTATTCACTGCTGTTTCATTAGTTACTTATGCTTGAGTCCTGAGTTGGAAGCTAATGGATATTGCTCTTTATTTTCAATTTCTTTTTGCTTTAATGGTTCCTTTTCAGTTCAATTATAAGGTTATGGAGGGTAATAGGCTATCTCGAGGTAGCATTTTAGTTGATATCCTGAATTCCTGATGTAATTTTGTCATTCTTATACTGAATTTTTCATGGTTCAATTGATGTTTAATCTCACGCTGTGTAAAAATAACATTGTTTTATTATTAAGGCTTCTAAATGCATAAACAAAAGCCAATGAGGCCTTGTCCCAGTGGAGAGGAAGAGGTCCCAGCGTCAAGTCCCTCTGTATGTGGGTTTAGTCCAGCTTTAAATTAGAATTGTCCATTTATATGCTGGTTTGTCTATTTGGTTTATTTAATTGATTTCTTATGTGAGATGTAATGCTTGATTATGATTGTAATTTCTAACTGTACTTGTAACTTTGTCTAAATGCATAAACAAACATGATTAATCTAACTGTATAATTGTATATTCAAGCTTTAAAGTAAAATGGTCCTTGGTTAATGATTTTTTTTATACAGATATAAATTAGTAGCTTTCAGATTTTAGTTGGAAAAGTGGGCTTGTTGAAACCAATTTTTATATGGTCTTTTTTGAGAACTTGTTTGTGTAGTGCTGTCATTTAATGGTTTTGTAATGTGTTTCAGAATCATACGTTAATGGCAGACCTCAAAGAGCGTCTGCTTCCACCAAAACCTCAATCGGCTGTAAACCTTAGAGATGCTTCTTATCGGGCATCTGCTTCTGGACGTCAACCTTTCCAAGGAATGGATTTATTGGGGTTAAAGAAGCGGGGTCAAGGACTTAGATCTTGGATCCGTGTTGACACATCTGGGAATTCCCAGATCATTGAGGTTGACAAGTTCACTATGATGCGTCGTTGTGATCTACCAGCCCGGGATCTACGGCTTCTTGATCCTTTGTTTGTTTACCCCTCGACAATCCTTGGTAGAGAGAAGGCTATTGTTGTAAATTTAGAGCAGATACGGTGTATTATCACTGCTGATGAGGTTCTACTCTTGAATTCCCTTGATAGCTATGTTTTGCAGTATGTTGTGGAGCTACAAAGGCGACTAACAAGTGGAGTAGGTGAGGTTTGGCAATCAGAGGGTCCTGAGTTGAACCGAAGAAGAAGCAGTAGGAGTTTTGACAATTCATTTGGGAGCACATCCCCCGATTACTTGCCCTTTGAGTTTAGGGCTCTTGAAGTTGCTTTGGAAGCTGCCTGTACATTCCTTGATTCACAGGTGCGTGAAAGGGGAAACTAAAATGTCTTCTTGTGTTTGAATTTAATGAGTGATGTTTAAAAAATGGTACTTCTTTGAGTATAGACTTGTTCTCCTAAAATTATTCACCTGAGAATATAGCCTGCTGAAAATGGAATGGTTGAAAATTTTTGTTTCAATTCATGAATTGGAGATTGAACCTAAAAAGAAGCATGTGTAGTATGATGCAAGTGTCAGGTTTCTTAAAACTGATTAATGTTGTTGGACTTGACAGCATCCTCTGTCTCTCTCTCTCTCTCCTCGTCTTCCCACCCCCTCCTCTTTTTGCCACAAACATAGACAATCCCTTAATATAAAGAATGCCTTTTTTTGTTTTGTGATTAAGTATCAGTTTTGTTTTGATGACTCTTATTTATTTATTTTTTAAGAAATTGGCCGGAAGACATATCAGTTGCTCGTTTTCTTTTTGATTGTTGGGTGAGCTAATGTAAAATTAAGGAAAAGACATAAGGCATATAACACCAAGTCATATGAAATAATATTTGCACATTCTTGTTATTTTCTTTTGACTGGGTTTTTCTTCGTTCTCAATGATTGTTAAGACACTAATATAAATGAGATAGAGAAGAGGCATTTTTTTTTTTGTATTTGTATTTGGCTGCTATATTCAAATTTCCTGGCTGCAAAAGATCTTTTCTGCAATACATGCACATGTGTTTGTTAAGTAAAGTCTCCCATTAGCTTTAGTGTAGAATAAAATATATTTCATTGTTATTTCTTTTGTTATGTAAGGATTCTTTAAAACTCAATTTTTTCATGCTCCTTGATACAGATTAAGAGTACATCTAGGGAAATTGTGCTGAATTAGTCTTCATATTTTTTGATGTTCTTTTTGAATCTTACCTGACTAGCAGGCACATACCTGACAAATATATTGTTCATTATCTTCTTAAGTATGGAGTCATGTTCTAGGTTAAAGATTAAAGAATGCTGTCCAGAGAACTTGTATTGAGCTATTATCTCTTTCCATCAACATACTTTTGATGGTCTGGTTGAGTTCACCTTGAACTAAAAGACGCATAGATATCTATAGGGTACCTGATATTTTTAAATATACTTTAAGACGTTTCGATTGGAAGGTATTGTGAGAAGTAAGAATTTTGATGGGTAGGTGAAGCGAAACATCAATAACACATAAGCTGTAATCTGGTACCTTTGATCTATTTGATTGCCCATAGAGGTGTCTATTGGGAAGATTGCGTAGGATCGGTTAGGTTGTTATGGAATGGGTCATTTTTAGGTTTTGACTTTTGATTTTTCCTGATCATTTCAGCTTTGGTTCATCAAGCTTTGGAGTTCCTTTGGGTTGTGTTTTGGTGGGTTGGGCTAGTCTTGTAAGTTCAGGTCAATTCTTGCCACATTGTACTATTTTGCTCTGCAAGCAAATAGTAAGTGCATTTGAATTAGGGTTGGGTTTGGGTTCTGTTCATTTAAGGTTTAGGTCTTTACAAGCTTGGGCCAAGGTTGGCTTGTTGACTTTTTTAGTAATTTCAGTTGGGCTGGTTTGGGCTTCAGCTGGGTTGTGCAGGTGAATTAGGTTGGGTAAGGTTTATCCACCTCTAGTTCCCTAGGAGAGAAAAAGGCGCTACCATGGATATTTCAGTTCTCTAAGTTCCAAGCTTTGAGCTTAATCTATTTCTTTCTAAAGCCATAAGAGAAAATGGAAGTTTGAGAATGGAAGATAATTTTCCCTGCAAGTTCAAGCCTTCGATCCTTTCTTCTTATTCCTAGATAAGGTCTCTGACAACATGCTATCCTAGCTACTTGTAGATATTTTGGGATTAGTTTTCTGGGATCTTTTTCAAAGACTCTTGATCTTTACTTTCTCCCCTTTCCTGGATAGTGAATAGAAATTCTTAAATGAAAAGTTAACTAGTTTAAAGTGATTTTTTAAAAGATTAAATAATTAGCAATCATCAGTTTGATTCAAACCAATTTCTTATGCTTCTTTGCATTGCTTAAGGACTTGAGAGAAAATTTGAATGTCATTTTAATTGATTAAACAAAGTTTTAGAAAAAAGTATATTCTCTTAAGGTCCATTCTTCTCTTCGTTTAAAAACTTTTGAGCATCATTGTCTCATGTTAAATAATTATGTCTTGTGGGTATTTGATTGATAAATTTCACCCAATCTGTATGCATTCTTCTGCAAAAAACTATGTATTTATTTGTGCATGCTATGCAATACATTAGATATAGAGAATGTGAAATTTTGTTTTTATCTGCCTGTCTCTAAGGTGGTAATCTATGAGGTGATCTTATGTGTGGATGGAGACGCTCACAAATTTTAAGGGGGATTACTACAAATAAATCAATAATTTTTGTCTTGGGAAAAAGATGTCTTGAGACTGGGATGATGCATTTGTAAATTAATTGCAGATTCTTTAGTAGCTGTCATGAAATTTGTATCTGGAGCAACCTTTTATTCCGTTTAAAGTAACAACTAATCAAAGGGGAAAAAAATTCTTGAGACTGGAATGATGGATTTAAATTGTCTATGATAGAATATAGAAAATTTTAGAAATTGTGTATTTCCTTTTGGGTGGGGACAGCAACTGAAAGAACTCTGAGTTTTGAGACCTCTCCCATCAAGATTTTTTTTGGAGAGAATCATGATCACCTGTTATGGTGGATCTGATAATATGTGGGGCCAGCTGAAATAAATTGTTGAAAGCCTCCGTAGCTTGTCCTAGCAAGAAATCTTCCACTTTATTAGAATTTGAGGTTGAACCTGTGTAGGTGAAATGAATCAACTCAAAGAGGTAACCTTTAATATGCAATTTTGCTGTGAACTTTCCTGCCCAGGCAGGGCACTGGGACTAGAGGCAGCTAATTCCTAAACTGAATTGCGAGGGTATAGTGCCATCCTGTATCTAGATTTTCTGTTTGTTTTTCTTGAATCATGAATGACTTTCATGGCATTCTTTTGTCTTGTATTTCTTAAAGTTAAAAGTAACCTTTTTATTTCATCCCAGCCAAATATGCCACAAGGCAGTCATGCCATAACTCATATTTCGTAGAGAGAATCTTTAATATATTCTGTTTCCCTTTGTGCTCTTATTGTAGTGTGTTGTGTTGTCACATGTTTCAAACACAGTTCCTATGTGATATCTCTTTTTTTTTTTTCACTTTTTGTTAAGTCCTCCTAAGTATTGATTATGTTTGAACAATGATATGGATTTTTGGCATCTTGGTGGATGCAGGGGATATATCAAATGAAAAAGTAGTGATTAGAATGGATTTCTTGGATAATTGGACTATCAAAATTTGACAACTAATTCATATATTAGCTGTGTCCATTCTAGTCATCACATTTTAGAAATTAACACAGTTCCTAGTTGGTCTGCTGGGTCCTTTCTTTAGGAATTATCACTTTTTGTACCATCAACATATTCTGTTGTATGCATTTGATTACTTTTGATCAAGTTGGTAACTCATTTTATGTTCCAAAGGCAGCAGAATTAGAAATTGAAGCATATCCACTATTGGATGAGCTTACATCAAAGATCAGCACATTAAACTTGGAGCGTGTTCGCCGATTAAAGAGCAGACTTGTTGCATTGACTCGAAGAGTTCAGAAGGTATAGAGTATTCGTCTCTTCTGTTCTCTCTCTCTCTCCCCCCCCTCTTTTTTTCCCCTTCTTTTTTGCTTGTAAATGATAGCCTTACGTCTCCTGATACTTTCCCACTCTTTGGGTATCCATTTAGGTTAGAGATGAGATAGAGCAGCTGATGGATGATGATGGAGATATGGCTGAAATGTATCTTACTGAGAAGAAGAGTCGGATGGAGTCATCATTTTATGGTGATCAATCTTTGATGGGATTCAGATCAATTGATGGACTCTCTATTTCTGCTCCAGTTTCTCCTGTTTCTTCACCTCCTGAAACCCGCAGGCTGGAGAAAAGCTTGAGCATTGCAAGGAGCCGCCATGAGAGCATGAGGAGTTCAGAGAGCACTACAGAGAGTATAGAAGAGCTGGAGATGTTACTGGAAGCATACTTTGTTGTCATTGATAGCACCCTAAATAAGTTGACATCGGTAGGCATAGCACTTATTGCAGTCTAAGTCCTTTTCATCTTCTCTAGGATTGTTATAAAACATTATTTTTTTCTTCTTGGTTTCAGTTGAAGGAATACATTGATGACACAGAGGATTTCATCAACATTCAGCTGGTATGTGCTTTTTTCTTCTTGATAGAAAAGTTTGTTACCAAGAAATATTGTTTTTCTTTTGGTTTATGCTTGACCCCCTCCGTTTCCTCCACTGCTGCTACTGATGATGTCGTCTTTTGGGAAAGGAGAAATCTTGTGGAAAAGCATATGAAACTTACAGAGAAACGTTGGATTGCAGGATAATGTTAGAAACCAGCTAATCCAATTTGAACTGCTACTCACAACGGCGACGTTTGTGGTTGCGATATTTGGGGTGGTAGCAGGAATATTTGGCATGAACTTTGCAATACCATTGTTTGACGACCCAGGTGCGTTTAAGTGGGTCCTCATAGTTACTGGGATATGTGGGATCATCATATTTTGTGCATTTGTGTGGTTCTTCAAGTACAGACGACTTATGCCCCTATAAAGGAAATAAAAAACGCAGTTTTTCCATCATTGTTGTTATCAATTATGTACCTGGTACATGGATGAAAGGAATCCAAAGAAGAGGGCTCTCTTTTTTAGAGCCAATTCTTTAATCGCAGTCTCGCACATGTTGATCTGGAAAATCTCTTGAGCTACAGGAAATGGGGGAATGACACTTGCAAGAGATAATCCCCCAACAGGTGTAATGGTGGTAAGAATTAACGACTGTCAGGCCACTCCACCAAGCTTTTCTTCATATTATTTCAATGTACCAAATACATCAATACCTATCCAACTCGATTTTCACATATCTTTTCATTACCTTTTAACACCGCTGCCATCAAATGCATAGTTTCATTTCTCTTCTACTTTATTATTTATTATTATGTGAATCAAACATGCTATAATAATATTTTTAAAAGATATACAATACTTAAAAAGGATTTCTCAACTATGTATTCAGAAAATTAAGTTCAATTAAGTTTTTTATTTTTCAATTCCGTTTGGTTAAACTCGTGTTTTAATATTTTTAATTCAACGTCATTTATCATTTTATGTAATGTAATGTTGATATAATTTGTTAATATGTCATGATATGATATCATGATATATATATATATTATATTAAAATATTATTATTTTTAAAAAAATAATAAAATTTAAAATATTTTTTATTAAAAGATGTGATGGATCGAACCTGAAGTTAAAAGTTTAAATTATCAACTCTTTGTATATGTTTATTGAGTGTTTCCAGCATGCAAGTTCCTTCCGGTTGGCCACATCGGTGGGGAGAGTTCAAATGGTGAATCGATTCCACCAAGTTGGTGCTTCATCAACGCATAACAGCTCGTTGAAAATAAACGCTATGAATTAAAACAACTTAATTTATTTACAAAATATTGAAATGGTGAATCAAGCAGACATCTATTACTCCATACATTTACAGAAATAACAACAACAATAATAATAATAATAAAAGGTATTTAATTAAGATGCCAATTGGAGGAAAATGAAACATATGTCTTTTTCGAAACTGGGAGAGACAGGCCTGCCTTCCCAAGTTCAATAGAGGTGGTTTTAGCCTCTACCATCAGCAGTTGTGTCTGAAACGGTGAAAGCTGACATCAAGTGTCTGAAAAATGTACCATCGTCGGTGAACTTGTACGTGCATGTTTACATGTATATCTCTACCAATTGACCGCCTTCGAAAAATACAAAAGGATTAGCTATGCGATGACGAACCCCTTGTCCCTTGTTGCTACATCAACGTCGTATATAAGAAATCCCACATAGAATAAATATTACAATTTGGCAAGTTGACTCACCATGTTGTACCAATGCTTTTCTTTACTTTATATTCAGCAAAAGGGGAACGGTGATTGAATTAATTATTTACTCTTTAAGTCCACATCATCACTATTCTGGGTATCACTTGTTTTGGATTTTGTGTGCCTTTTTTAATTCAATTAAAACGTCATGATTGACATGAAAGGAAAGGAAGAAATGCCTACTGATTTGTGGGGAAGAAAGATGGCGAAGTTAAAAAACACCTCGAATATATATATATGCATTGCAACATATCTAACACCTTATATATAGATGCTTTGTGCGAGCTCTCTGCCTCAACCTCGACCTTTCCATTCCAAGGCATGGATGTATTGGAGTTCCCGGAGACAGGCCAAGGCCTCCGATCTTGGATTCGTGTTGATGCGTCGGCAAATTCCCAAGCACTTGAGATCGACAAGTTGACCATAATACGTCGTTGTGGTATATCAACTCGTGATCTACGGATTCTTGACCCCCTGTTTGTTTACCCCCCAACCATCCTTGGTAGAGAGAAGGCTATCGTTGCTAATTTGGAGAAGATGCGGTGTATTATCACCGCTGACGAGGTCCTGCTCTTGAATACCCTTGACAGAAACGTTTTGCAGTACGTGATGGAGCTGCAGAAACGACTAAGAAGCACTGGAGTAGCTGAATTGAACCCAGGAGGCAGCGGTTCCAGGAGTTTTAGGAGCACGTCTTCCTATAGTCCCTTCGAGTTTAGGGCTCTTGCAGTTGTTTTGGACGTTGTTTCTGGCTCTCTTGATTCTGAGGTTGGTACAAATTAATAAGGGAAAACTAAAATAATTCCTTTGTATGTTCGATTTAATTATGTGAGTGATGGTAACTGATATGGTATGTGATCATTTGACGTTGCCAAGGCATCAGAATTAGAAATGGAAGCATATCCATTGCTCGACGAGCTCACATCAGAGGTAAGTACCTTCAACCTGGAACGAGTTCGCGGATTGAAGAGCGGCCTTGTTGCATTGACTCGAAGAATTCGTAAGGTATAGAATATATATGTTGGATCACCTGGCTTTCTCCTTTTCGTTTCTTAATCTTCTCTAGTACTTAATTTCCTACCTTGGTTTTAGATTCGAGATGAGGTAGAGAATATAATGGATGACAATGAAAATATGGCTGAAATGTATCTTACTGAGAAGAAGAGAAAGATGGAATCGTCATCATTAATTTCTGATGATCAGTCTTCTTTGGTGGGAATATTCAGATCAAATGAAGGAGCCTCTGAAGCATCTGATCCTATAATATGTCCTCCTGTTTCTTCACCCTCAGGCTTCCGAAGCCTGACGAAAAACTGGAGCAGCTTAAGGATCCGGCGCAAGAGCATGATGATGAGTTCAGAGAACACTGCGAAGAGTGTGGAAGAGTTGGAGTCGTTACTGGAAGCACACTTTGTTGTCATTGATAGCATTCTGAATAAGTTGATAACGGTATGAATGCAGTTCTCTAGCTAGAGAGCACCTTGGTCAATGTTTTCCAATTTTATTGCCTTGTCTAATTCTGCAAAATTAACTAATAATTTATTAATTTAATTTTCTTCCTCTTGTTTCAGTTGAAGCAACACATTGATGACACAGAAAATTTCCTCAACATTCAGATGGTAAGTGATCATGAGTTTGCATCCCAACATTTGTCTTATTAGTTAGTGCATAATCCTCTACCTAAAGAGCAAGAATTCGAATCCTCCTCTCCCAATAAAAAAAAAAGTGATCATGAGTTTCACCTTGATTAAAAATAAATAATAAATAAGCTAACAGAACCGAGCTTTGATGTGACACATAAAGATTAAGAAAAAAAGATGATTTTATATATATTAGAATTATTTTACTTTCGAAACACTAAAGAGAGGAGTAAAGAAAGGAGCAGAGGTGGCAAGTCTCTTGCTGATTTAAAATTTGTGACATTTTGCCTCATTCAATTATACAATGCTTTCGTTGCATTGACAATTTCACCCTTAAAAAAAATTAAATCATATTAGTTTGCACTTATTTCACATCAATTAAGAATTGGGTACATTATGCTATTATTTGTCAGGAATTCATGTTTTCGATCTAAAAGATATATTTATTAAGTGAAGAAAGACTTTTACTTATAATCTCAAGATCTATCTCATCCCTTATTGATGTAAAACCTGCATCAATTTTATTAACTACTTACTTTGCTTTGCAGAATCATCTTCGAAACCGACTGATCCAGTTTGAGTTGCTACTCACATCGGCCACGTTTGTTCTTGCCATATTTGGGATAATAATAGGAATATTTGGCATTAACTTTCCAGTACCATTATTTAATGATTCTCATACAATTAAGCTGGTCCTCATCATTACTAGCATTTGTGGGATCATCTTATACTGTGCATTAGTGTGTTTCTACAAGTGGAGGAAGGTTCTGCTGCTCTAAGGAAATTTAAGAGATAGAGTTGTGTTGTTGTATTTTATTCTTTTTGGTAGATTTGAAAAGTGTGAGATTCGAATCTAGTTTTTGAAATTAGAGACATATGTATTTATCATTGAGTCAAAGACTTTGATGATTTTAGTGTCATGATTATCAATAAAGGATGTTACTTAGAGTGATTATGATACTATTAGCTCTTTATTATTTAGAATTACATTATATGGATGTTAGAATTTGTTATGCAATAAATATTAAGAGAATAAATATAAAAGAAATATAAGAGAAAGTATTTAGAGGGAAACAAAGTATATAAAGAAGTATATTTTACAAGAATTGAGACTTCACTTTTCAGAAGTCAATTCTTCCTTGTTGGAATTTGTTTTTAAAGCATTTAAATGATTTTATCTTTTACAAATAGCTTTAAAATATTTAGGGGAATTTTCTTCCATTTCAAAGATGGTTGAGGCCTTGAACAAATATGGAATTCTCTACTGCCATATGATCGAGCCAAGGTTGAAAATGATGGGAGATGTAAGTGAATGTCCTCATACTTGAAAAAGGGAGTTTAGTGTAAGCCAAGGTTGGAATAGCATATAATTATATTTATTTGCTTGGATGAATAAATTAATTTGTGTATAGGATAGAGATATACCTATATGCCGTATATAGCCAATATTAAAGTTTGAACTTAATGAATCTGTTTTAATTTCAATACACATAGAGATATAGTATTTTGATTAAAATATATATTTTTATGAGAATTTTGAGAGAGCCTTATAAATAATTGATGACTCTAGGTTAGTAATTCAATCCATTGAAATAAGTTAAGAGAGAAAGGTAAAATTTAGATGAAGTGTGAGGGATATTGTAATTCTAGGCTTATTTAGATTGATTTTTCTCTAATTATTATTGCTGTAATTTTTAGTTTAGTTTATTGTGATTTAGTTTTATTTAATTTTTAGTTTAATTAATTATTTGAGTTTGATTATTTGAATAAGACGAAATTGTGATAATTTTAGTACTTAATTAAATTTTAGATCAATTCTCTGTGGGATTGACATTCTATTTGCCAATATATTATCTATTCAATATGTATACCTATGTGAGTAGAAAATTAAACAATATTTAGCTACTAAGAAAAATACCCACGTATATCTAAAGTAGTTATCAACAATGACTAAAGCATATATTTTGCTACCTAAGCTTCTAGTCCTAGTAGGTCTGAAAAGATCTATGTGCAGGAGTTGTAGAGCTCTAGTTGTAGTAACATCCTTCTTAGGTTTGAAGGAGCTTCTTCTATGTTTTCCTCTACCATGAGCATCACACAACCTGCCATTCTCAAAGCTAATTTTGGGTAATCCTCTAACTAGATCCAAGGATTATAATTTAGATAAGATATGCATGCTTGCATGTCCAAACTTCCTATGCCATAACCATCAATCCTCAACTTCTTTTTTCCATGAAGCAAATATTATTGGAAGAAAAATAATCAAGATAAATAACATACACATTCCATTTTCTTTTTCCTATAAAAGGAATTTTATTTGTTCTAGTATCTATAACATAGTAATATAGACATTCAAAGGTTACTCTAAATTTTTTATCACATAATTGATTCACACTTAGTAAGTTGTATTTAAGTCTTTTCACAAACAGCACATTATCAATATGAGAAGCAGAGTCTTGACCAAATGTCTCAATGCCTTGAATTTTACCTTTTAAGTTATCACCAAAGGTTACCTCTCCTTCTTTCTTGGGCTTTAGATGCTTGAAATCTTCTTTTCTCCCTATCATATGCCTTAAGCATCTATTGTCTAAATTCCACATTCCCTTGTCTTGAGTGTCAGATTTCAAACACATAATTTTTTCCTTTGAATCATCAATTCCCATGAGGCATTAATTGTTAGTGTGTTTTTCTTCGACTTCATCTTGTGACTCATTTTGTAGTTTTAATAATTCACCTTTTGACTCTCATACTTATGGAATGCTTTCATAACCTCTTTTTAAATTCTCCCATATGCCCTTAGCACAGGTGAACTTGGCTACCTTGTTAAGTTCATTTTCATTTAGTATACACATCAAGATATTCATTGCTCTGTGGTTTAACTAAACCAACCTTCTATCCTTATTACTCCACTTGGTTATAGATTTGAAGTCCCTCATGCCATTTTCAATTTTTCTAAGAATATAGGATCCCTCCAAAATAATATCCCATAATTCTAAATCGATTGATTTAATGAAATTTTTGAACCTCATCTTCCAGAAGAGAGTTTTCTTTGGAAAATAACAAAGGTCTCATCATTAATTGGCCTTCACCCACAAGGTTTGTTGTAACTATCTTTGGCACATCAAGCTATTTTTTAGGATCTCTCAAAGGTGGTTAAACTTGCAAAATTTCAAAACTTGCTATGATACCAATTGTTAGATAAAAAAGTTTGTAATACAATGAGCAAAAAGGGGTGAATTGGTTTTCAACTAAAAGTTTCACCTTACAATGAGCAAAAAGGGGTGAATTGGTTTTCAACTAAAAGTTTCACCTTTCTTTGGAAAACAGTTACAGATCAAAACAGTAAGCATTAAACTAGACGAACAATTAATATAAGTGCAAAGGAAAATGAGTGAAACAAGTTTAAGTTGGAAAGGAAGAGAGAAAAGAACTAAGCCATAATTTTTATAGAGGCTCGGCTTCACAATGCCTACATCCTCTCATTTGATATCATAAGGAGTTTGAATCCATTAACCGTTGCCTTTCTCAACTCGATTCAGGCATAACTTTTACAGTCAAGTGCCTTTTGAAGATTAAGCACAACCTATCAACAAATCACTATCTTTTTAAGGTTAAAGCACAACCTATCTACCTTTTCCAATGAAGGTATAACCAAGCTTACTTTTTCAAGGCTTAAGTATAACCTATGTACCTTTTCAAGGAGGTATAACAAGGATTTTTGCCTTTAGATAGGTTGATCAACAGATTTGGAGTACAAGAGAGTGAAGTAAAGATCAAGGAATATGTTGTCGAATTATCCACATAAGTGCACATATCGTTTAACAAGTAATATAGAAGAAAATAGAATTCATTCCCACGGAAAATTAAATTAATCCATACTTACTAACTACTAAAATTAATACACCCTCATCTTATCTAAACAATTAAATTTAAAATTATTGAAAAGAAAAATTAAAGCTAACAAACTAAAACTAAAACCAATCTAAAATTAATTAGCAAATTTGTTTTTTTTTTAAATCTCAATCAACTACCAGACTTAAGATTATGATATCCCTCAATACTTCATCTAAATATTGTGTCTCTCTCTCTTTCTCTCTTAACTTATTTTAATGGATTAAGTTACTAACCTAAAGTCTTAAATTATTTATAAGTCTCTATCGAGTTTTCATAAAAATATCTCTCTCAATTAACTTACTATATGTCTATGTAAATTATATTGAAGAAAGATTTATTAAGTTCATGCTTTGATCTTGGCTACATATAGCTTATAGGTATATATTTACCTTATATGCAAATCAAACCACTTAATCAACTAAGTGCATTCGATCATACACTATTCTATTTTAGGTTTACCTAAATCTCCTTCATCAAGGTTTAACTTAGATTTTCAATTCAATCTAATTAGTGATCAAACAATTAAAAGCATTAAGAGCAGAATAGAATAAACAACTCAAAACCATCAAACATAAATAAAAGAGAGATAAATAATTTAAACTACGTATTGAGTTCAATCATAATCTTAGATAACTAAATTGGTTCCTCATAATGTCAGACATCATCATCAAATAAAGTTAAACATTGAAACCAAACCAAGAAAATAAAAGAATTACAAAAAGAATAAAGAAACTCCAACAGTTTAAATCTTGATCTCTAAGTTTTCTTGAATCCTTCAATTTCTTCTCAACTCTAATGAGAATTTTTTCAGTGATTTTTGTGACTAAATCTAAGCTCTAAATTTGGTGTTTTGTGCCTCCAAAAGTCCTCCAAAAGGTTGCATAAATAGGGTGCAAGTTCGCATCAAGAAAAAAGTCCGATTTAACAAAGATTTCTTCATCAGACTAGGTAAGTCACCCCGTACCTTCACCAAGGCCACGACCTCAACCATTTAAGTGGCAAAAAAAAACATGATTTTTAAGTAAGGGCACCGTGATACCTCTTTTAAGGTTAAGGCCTTGCTTGGACTACTACAGTGTTTCAACTTCAACAAGGGTTTTGTCTACCTTCCAAGTCAAATTGGGTGAAGTGGTAAACATGAAGATGTAGCGTTTTCTCTTAGATTTCCAATAGTCCAAGAATCATCGTATTTGGAGTTTTGTAGAGATAGTTATGGTCGAAATACTAGGACATGTGCAGTAAAGGTCTGCATCTCATGAACACTTAACTTGACAACTTTTCACCCTTTTAATTGCACACATACAAAATCAGCAATTTAATCAATAATAACATATCTTAGGTACATTAACACCAATTTAAGTACAAATTTAACTAAGATTAGATTAACTCACATAATTAACTTAAAATAATTAAATAAACCTTACTAATTTTTATGCATTACCACAATAACTTAGCTAAATTACTATCAAAGTTAAATCCAAATAACTCTATATCATAGAGTTATCAAAATATAAGCTCAAAACTGATGCTCTATTTTGAAAGGATTTTGTATGGTGAGAAAGGTATAAACTTGATAAAGGAAGCTTTTCTATTCTTTTTGAAGTAAAGATCTTCTCTCTTTTCTTTCTTGTTTTTTTCCTTTACTTTGAAATGAAGTTCTTGGAGGTATTTATAGCCTCTCAAAATATGTTTGTTAGAAAGAAAGAGAATTCAAAATTTCAAATGCTAGGGCCACCAGAGTCAAGTCTGTTAGTCTTCAAGAATCAATCATTGCCCATTTGAGAAGTCGATTCTTTTGTACCTTAGGACATTATGTTTCCAAGAAATCGATGCTTCCATTCTTCACAAGTCGAATTTTCTTGCTTTAATTTTGAGCTTGGTGCTCTTTGTTTTTCGAAAAATCGATCATTACTCCATCAAGTAGTCGATTCTTCTTTTCTTGCTTCAAGTCCTAAACTTTCTATTTTGCAGGAATCGACTTTTCTCCTTCTCAGAAGTCAGTTCTTCTTGTCTTTTGAGTGCCACTTTGAAATTTCAAAATTAAACTTTTCGCTCAAAATTTGTCCTTTTCTCCTTTTTTATCTTATTCAACAAGTTTCCCATCTTTCTTCATTTTGGCTCAAGGAATCGATCATTGGAAGCTTGAGAAGTCAATTCTTTCTGTTCAGCGCCTCTTCCTCGTGCTTTTGTTTCCAAAGAATTGATGGTTCATTCTTTCACAAGTCAATTCCTTCTTGTTACAGAGAAAAAATATTACTTTTTATTTTATAAGAATCGAGACTTTACTTTTCAAAAGTTGATTCTTCCCTACTGGAACTTGTTTTGAAAGCACTTAAATGATTTTATCTTTCATAGATAACTTTAAAACATTTAAGGGAATTTTCTTCCTTTTTAAAGACATTTTATTTTAGTTCTAAAGCAATTTAGATTATTGGATTTTGTCATTTCAAAACTAGAGTCAATTTCAAAGCTAACATCTTGGAAGCTTGCTTTGTTTAGCTAGCAGTTAAGAAAAAAGAACTGTTTAAAGCCTCATTCTGTAACATCAGTTATGAAAGCAATGGCGTTATGATCCGAAATAAACTTAAGAAGACACTCTTGTTGGAGTTGTTTCATACTATCCAAGACTTTAAAGGCAACAAGAAATCCATGTAAGTGGCAAAAGGTTGCTGCTTCCCTATTGTTGCACAAAGTGAAAGCCCCACCACTCATTGGCAAATCAACTAAGCCCAATTCCTCAATAAATTCCACAAATTGACTTGAGGCAATCTCATTAATAGGGCCACCTAACTTTTCATCTTGACTTCTTACAACGTTGAAGTCCCCACCAAGCACCCGAGGGATATCATGTGAACTCATAAGAGTAGTTAATTCTTCTTCCCACTACAACTGTCGTTAAAAATTTGATTTGTGAAAAAAAAATTTTATAAATCCAATTCACCTCTTTTTAAGTACATTTTATTATATTTGAACTAACAATTCTAACAGTGGGCTTAAATGTGTAGGTAAAAACCTTAAATCCTATTATGGATGGAATTAATGATTCATTATATAAAAGTATGGCTAGATCTTCTCTTTTGTCTATAACCACATTAGTTCTCAGTTAATGGAGAGTTATTACAAAAAAAAAAAGAATGAAGATCTTAATACACTGAATTTCAACAATTAATCTGATCAATATTATTTAATCATGTATCAAAAATCATGTGCACTTTTATGTTCTAAATTCTTATTGTGGTAATACATCTTGAATTAATATAATTTGTTATACATAAAATTTAACATATGTTCCATTATTATTTGTTAATAATTTCTATTACAACGTATTATAACATTTATATAACAATATGAATTTACTTTGCTAATAACTCAACACAATACAATTATGTTTCTTTTACTATGCTAGTTAGTGTACATAGATTTATGTTATAAGATTTGAAGCTTTTACAATAGAGATGTGAACACAATTGCATCCAACATACATATTCACCAAAAAGAAGTTCAAAGTAAAAGCTAAGTACATAGATGTTCCCACTTCACGAGAGGACGGATGCCTGATTACTTTATGGGATTTAAAATTTAAGTAAAAGAACACATATGTCATGCCACCAATATTAAATTCCTGATCATTTAAAATCCGTTTAGTTTATTTTTTTTACTATTCACCTTTTAGTGCAAACTTTTTACTTTTTGAAAAGTTGTTAGAAAACCAGAATAAAAGTGAAAAGCAAAATTATAACTGGTTAAAAATGGATCAGTAATTAAAATGTAACACCAATTATATAATATAATTAGTCTATTTAAAAATAAAATTATGTAATTATATATTTTACTTTTACAATTATATAATATAATTAGTCTATTTAAAAATAAAATTATGCAATTATATAAATATAATTTCCTTTTACATCCAAATTAAAATATGACGTTGCGCACAGACCCCTCTGCAACCCCTCTTTTTGCTGCAACATCTTTTCTTTCTCTTTATCTGCTCTCCACAAGGTAAACCCTGATCTCTTTCTCTCTCTTGGGTTCAACATCTTTTCTCTTTCTCTCTCTACTCTCCGCGTGATCAATTCTGAAAACTCTCGTTGGGGTTTTCTTTTAAATATGTTATAAATGTGTGCTTTCTCTTATTGGCCTTTTTGCTGCATAAAAGTCAACGTTAATTAATGTGTGGGACCAGTTTTTATTTTTAATGGATTTTAATTTTAATTTTTGGAAGCTTCTTACATGGTGAATGGGATTATAAATCTAGTGGCAATCACCTAGTACCTACTAATCTTACCAAGTCAAGCAGCCAAATTTGACTAGCATTTTCCTCAACAATAAATAAATAAGATCAGTTTTTTTTTTGGTTAATGGAGTAGCATTTTCCAGCTACCGCTATCCGATGCCTCCAATCCTGTGCACGCAACACAATATTTGGCGCGCTTGCCACTCAAATCCACACTCTCCGTGTAGTTTTATGGTATGTATTAGTCGTTGGTGGAGCCAAGCGAATGGCGAGTGACAACGTTCATTACTTCTTAATTTTTAGTTTTTTTATTATAATTATTTTTATAATTACTTTTTAATCATTTTTAATGTAAAATCTTGAATTCACAAATAATTGGATGGAAGTGATAAGAAATTATAATTTTTCCCTACTTCTTTCTTTCTCAAATTTTATTTTATATAGAAGGGATTAAATGTTCAAATTAAGATTCAATGTTGCAGAAAAATTTTATTTGAGGATACACCTTACTATTTTGATCAGTTTGAGATCTTAACATTTTAAATTTATGTAATTAAAGGAAATTGGTAGATAAAGTTAGTGATTACTTTAGTGAAAGTAATGGTAATCATGTGCAAATTTTTAAGCTAATACTTTAAAAAGTTTGTAAATTATTTAAAAAGTTTCAAACAAATATTTATGTTTTTATTGTGTCAAATCAGGTTTTTATAATTTTGTTTTATATCAAATATGTTTTTACGATTAACGATTGACTGTCATTAATTAAAATATTATTTTTTATTTTATACTCATGTAACACTAAAATAAATAGTTAAAAATATCATATGACCATATCATTATACCATATTACCATCTACTATTACACATTAATACCCATAACATAAAATGGCACCTATTTGTCATAAGGGCTTGTTAACTTAAAATAAAAATATAATGACGTGATTAAATGTAATAAAAGAATAAATACTTATATAAAATTTTTTGAATAGTTTAAGGATTTTTGAAAATTTTATGCTAATCTTTTACCAAATGATAACCACTTGACAAACATTAATCTGGTTAAGACAATTAATAACTTGTGTTAACAATTTTTCTTTATTAGATAAATTTAAAAAATTAAAATTCTAAATTTGATAAAAATATTATGAGATTTATATATATATATTTTTTTATATGATCAGTTGATGTCATTTACACCCAACTTTATTAACTAAGTTGTTGCCTTTATAACTTATTATGATACCAATTGACATTTCTAAACCTGGTAATTTGTGTTTTCGCATATTAAACGTATCAAATACGATTAGACAAGAAATACGTTAAGATTAAACATAAACACGACACAAATAATATTCGTATCTTAAATCTAAAATACATATATATATACGTTTAATAATCGTATAACACGACACGACATGGCACGATTAACATATTTGTTAAACGTGTCAATATATGACACGACACGATTAATAGCATGATTAACATGATTAAATAAAAATACTTATAATTAAATATAATTTTATTACTTAAATTTAAGATCAATAATTTTAAAAATAATTATAACAAAACAAAATAATAACAACATCAAATATAACAAAACAAAAGTTCAAAATTAGGGCTTAGGCATAACATAATTACATTATTATCTTTATAAAATTTAAAAAAATTATTAAAATTATTTTTTAAAATTATTTAAGTAAGGCTAAAATAGTTTTTGATTATTAATTTTTAATAAGGTGATAAACGTGTCACATATACACGTTTAAACATGATAACATGATTAACTACGCTAACATGATTAATATAATTAATTAAACATATTTAAACGTGTCACTCGTGTTTAACACGTTAAAATATGAAAATTTTCATGTCTTAAATATTTTCGTGTTTTAAACGTGTCATATACAATTATATACAAAATACGTTAAGATTAAATTCAAATTTGTTTAACTCCGTGTCTTCACATGTTGTGTCCAAAATTATCAAGTTTAGACATTTCGATTATATAAGACATAGAAATGTGAAATCAAATTAAAAAAAATAAAAATAAAATATAGCGCTGGCTTTCATTATAAATTAGGGTGTGGGCCTTTTAATTTTGAATTGATCTTATCTATTATAATTTATTTTTAAAGTTTCATACGTCTAGGAAAAAGAAAGTATGGATTTATTCTTCCAAGAAATTTCCCAAGATTTTGTATAAATTAAAGCTTGGAGAGGTGCTTTATGCACCCTGTATCTGGAGCAAGATTCGAATCCATTTCCCCAAATCAAAAAAAAAAAAAAAGGTTTGTAAGGCATGGCCGAATCTGCATTGCCAGAAAACAATGGAGATCATGCCGTTCCTAAGATAAAGCTTGGAGGCGGTTTTTATTACCTCCACAACCGGAGGCTAGGACAAGGCCCCAGAAATTGGATCCGTGTTGATGCGCTTGGGAATTCCCAGGTCATCGAGGTTGATAAGCTCACTATGAAGCATCATTGTGATCTCCCAGCTCGGGATATACGGCTTCTCGATCCTCTGCTTGTTTACCCCTCAACGATCCTTGTTAGGGAGAAGGCTATTGTTGTAAATATGGAGCAGATACGATGTATCATCACTGCTGACGAGTTTTTACTTTTAAATTCCCGTGATAGCTCTGTTTTGCAGCATGTGGAAGAGCTACAAAGGCGACTGAAGAGTGGAGTAGGTGATGATCAGATTAGGCAAGCAGGGGGTCCTGACGATGTGCTCGGTAGAGCATACTTCGAATTGCCCTTTGAGTTTAAGGTTCTTGAAGTTGCTCTTGAAGTTGTTTGTGCATTACTCGATTCTCAGGTGCGTAAGAGGGAAATGAAAATTTAATTATATATGTATTCATTTGTGAACACGTTAGTAACTGGATTAATATTTATCCCTAAGGTAACAGAGCATGAACTTGAAGTATATCCATTACTAGATGCGCTTACAAGCAAGGTCACCACCATCAACTTAGAACGTGTTCGCATATTAAAGAGCAGGGCTGTTGCATTGACTCGAAGAGTTCAGAAGGTATAGAATAATTAATGTTCACATCTCTCTTTCTCTCTCTCTCCTTTTAACTGTGCAAGTCAATGATTTTTTTTTTTTTGAAACAACCATGCAAGTCATTGATAGATAGCTTTATTTGGAGGTCCATTCCATTGTTTTAGGTTAGAGATGCGATAGAGCACTTGATGGATAATGATGATGATATGGCTGAAATGTGTCTTACGGTGAAGAAGAAGACGAAGACGAAGACAAGGATGGAGTCGTCATTTTCTGGTGATCAATCTTCGATGCAATTCAGATCGAAAGGACCCTCTGTTTCTGCTCCAGTTTCCCCTGTTTCTTCACCCCCTGACTCCGGCGAAAGGCTGAAACATAGCTTAACCACCGTGTGGGGCCGCCGCAAGAGCATGAGGGCTTCAGAGAGCACTCCAGAGAGTTTAGAAGATCTGGAGGTGTTACTGGAATCATACTTTGTTTTGATTGATAGCAGCCTGAATAAGTTGACAACGGTTGGTAGAGCAAGCTCAATGTGCTTAAATTCTTCTCTTCTTTCCTTTGGGTCGGATGGTATTGATTTATGCAACATTTTATTCCTCTTATTTCAGATGAAGGAATACATTGATGATACAGAAGATTTTATCAACATTCAGCTGGTAATCAAATTTTGTAGCTGTCTTTGAATTGTGTATATTGGTGGAAAGCATCTCAAGTTTTGATCAACTTTGGGTTGCAGGATAGTCAGCGAAACCGGCTGATTCAGTTTGAGCTGCTAGTCACAACTACAACCTTGGCTCTTGCCATATTTGGTACAGTAGTAGGAGTGTTTGGTATGAATTTTGACCTACCCTTTTTCGATGACCCTGCTACATTTATCAGGATCGTCATAATTGCCGGGGTTTGTGGGATCATCATTTTTTCTGCCTCTCTGGGCTTCTTAAAGTACAAAAAACTCATGCCTCATTAATGGAATCAAAATATTATAAAATGATCCGAGCTTGGCTTACCAGTAGGTTTTATTGTTTTGGATAATATTTGTAAGATGTTTGTTGGATATTTGTAGGATGTTTTTAAGTATATATGCAGTAAGAATTTGTAGGATGATTGATAATATGTTTTATTATTAATGTAGAATGCTTTTATTATGTACGATTATTGATTTTGATTGATGTATGGATTTTTGTGTTACTTAATTATTATATCATATTTTTAATGTGGAAAATTAAGTTTTAGATGTTATATACAAATAATAAATATTAATATTTTCAGACCTCTAAAGATGATAGAAAATTGGTATTTATATAATTTTTATAATTTTAGTGATGGGGGAAATATTTTTCAAAAGATGATCCAAATGACGAAAAATATTTACTGACAGTTTATCCAAACAATAAAAAATATTAAATTTCTTGTAAAATATTTTACACAGAAAAGATTTCCCTTCGAAACTTATTTTGTGGTTACCAAACAAACCTTCGGTGGAAGATTATTTACAATATTGAGTTACCAAAAATTTTACCTACATAAGCTAAGTTGACTAACGAAGGTTTTGTTTGCTGGTAAACTGTCACAATGATCATCACTGTTTATACCACTCTCACTGAGAAGTGTCATCAATTTCTAAAGTTGATGCTTAATGAGTGACATCTGGGACATGGAATTCACACCAACAAGCTCTTCATTTTGATCAGATTGCATAGAACTTCTTGCAAAAAATTTTTATTAATTGTCAAATTTGCCTTCTTGAAATTACCCTTACCTTCTATAAACTTGAAGTCTATAGGAAATCCTATTAACCTATAACACTTTTTTTTTTATATGACCTTTCTTTTCACAGTGACTACACATTAAATCTACTTTAGTTTTCTTTTTGTTGTCCACAGTGACTATCGCAGAAGATAACTCTATAGTTGGATTTGGCTGTATCAATAACCTTCTCTAATTTTCTTCTTTTAAATCCATATTATATGCTTTATCTAGCTTTGGAAGAGGTTCCATTGATTTTATTTGAGACCTCATTGCAGAAAATGACTCATTAAGTCCATTAAGAAACTTAAAAGTCATATCCTTTTTATATTGGTTAGAGTATTTATTGAAACAAGCTGAATTACATTTTCCACATTCATAATGTGGTAATGGTCTAAAATTTCTCAATTCCTCCCAAATGTCTTTCAACTCAATGAAATATGAATCTACAGTTCTAGTTCATTGATTCACATTACCTAATGTATATTGCAAATTGCACACACGTGTGTCATCAAGTTGTGCAAAATTCTACTTCAAAGTATTCTATATTTCTAAAGCACTATCCATGTAAAAGAATGTTGATGCAATTAGTGGTGAAATAGAATCTAAAAGCCATGTCACTATCAGGTTGTTACATCAAGTCCAAGAGCTAAACAAAGGGTTTGTTACATTTGGTTTAGCAATCATTCCATTAAGATCTAACCTTATTTCTTATAGATAAGGCTAGTAAAAAGGATATACTCCAAGCTATATAATTACTAGAAGTAAGCTTGAGATTCACTATGACTGATCCATGATTATCAGTGCGGTGTACTTAATAGGGAGATTGTGGATACTTTAGATGTGAATTGGTAAATCTATGGTTTGAAGAATTGTTCGCTATGGTTTGTGAATTCTCAACTATGAACAAAATACAAGAAACTCAATAGTAAGACAGTAATCCAATATCAACAAATCAAGATTCAAAGAAAATAGCTAAGAGAAACTCCAAGCAAAAACAATCTCAATACAAAACCAAATCTATAGAGTCAAATATACCATCTACTAATGAAGCAAGGAAAAAATTAGAAATCAAACAACAAATAGAATGAGTTGAATCGATTGCAAAACTCAAGCATATTTGAAGAAGATTTGCATTCAAAAGTCCCTATCTCGTATCAACTTGCTCTGATATCATGTGGAAAATCACGAAAGCTTAAGAAAAACTCTTGTGGAAAGAAAATCTTTTCATGTCACTCACAATGAAATTTACAAAGTAAAAGGTGTATATACAAGGAAATGTAAAAGAAGAAAACTCTGTTACTGTAGATACTTGATTTTGGTTAATAACAATTCTCTAAAGAATTATGTTACAACATAATGTTGTACAGAGAACAATTAAAACAAGTGAAGTGCTACTTCACGCAGAATAACTAGAACAAGCGTTACTTCATGCAGAACAACTAGAACAAGTGAAGTACTACTTAAAGTAGAACAATTAGAATAAGTAAAGCATTACTCAATATGGAACAACTAATACAAGTAGAATAGCTACTTTGAATAGAATAACCACTTCACTTGGATGATAGTGAAAGTAACTCAAAATAAGTGGTAGGGTTCATGGGTTACTTTCATCTTAGGATGTTCCGGAGAGTTTGGCTTGGTGGCTCAGATATGAAGGTAGTTAAGAGGTTTTCCTCTTAACCCCTTCCTGAAGTACAAGTGTTTCACTCTCTTACCTTGTTCTCGTATACCTATTCACGTACAGCTTCTTCTCTTGTACCTATTCTCGTACAGCTTCTTCTCTTGTACCTATTCTTGTACATCTATTTTCTATTACCTTTACTTGAGAACAAGTCTTACTACATCCAATTACAATAACGATTACTCACATTAATATTCTTCATAATAATGTCATTCATTAGGCGCATTAAAGCCTATTCTTGTGTAACTGTCACTTTTAGCACTATATATAGAGCCTCACAATTCATTTGGAAGGACTCTTTTCTTCCCCCTTCTAAGCTAGCACATTCTCAACTTGAGAGCTTCTTTCTCTAAATTCTCTCTCTAATTCTTTTCTACTCTTTAATTCTCTTCTTACTTTATTCTACTTGCCATTACACTCAGTACTTCAGGAACTGCTCCAATTTTCCTCTCCGCCGCCTCCGGCATATCCTTTTACTTGTTTGCAACGCTTCCTCTCCCTATCACAAAAACCCTTTTTACATTTTGGTGACTCCACTAGGGAAGAATGATTACATTAAGTAAAAGCTTACTAGAAAAACTTTATGTTACTGGAAGAGATGGACAGTTTCTCTAGTAACCAAGATGCATCTATTTCCACCTATATCCAAGAGCTAATGAAAATGATTGAAGCTTTTTTTAGAGAGAATGCAAATGTTGTAAGGCAACAATAAGCAGATGTTGAAGACTATATCTTAACTTACATTCTCCATTCTCGCCATTTTTCAAGCTCAACTAGTACACCTTAATGGTGATGAGAATGCATCAAATGGATCCATTCCCCTAGTTGTAAACACTAAGGGGAATGAAGGAAATGGAGAAACTGCAATTGATGTGGAAGTTCAGGGAGTCTTCCCTACGCAAGAGAAGGTTAATCTCCTTGATTTAGGAAGAGAATATCAAAAGTCCATAAAAGACCTCATGGAATACATTTAACACTTCAGAGAAAGGGTGTTGGATATACAAAAGTCTCATGATGAAAAGGAGTTGGTGATGGTTTGCATTCAAAAAAAAATGTTTAACGAGTGTAGGCTACATTAGCAGAATTTACCTCTTCCAAATTTTGCTACCTTGGTGGAAGAGGCACGGAGAACCAATAATACGGTTCTTAGATAAAGGGAAGCTACTAGCTTCGATAGAATGAATATTTTAATAGTGAATGCAATTTAAGGAAGAGGTAGAGAAAGAATAGATTTTTTTCAGAAAGGAATATTCCAAAAGAAAATGCAAGCATGAGAGTTATTGATTAAGAACAACATGGTCTAGAACAACCTACTTTCTGCTTATCCGCAAGCTTTACCCCTCATATTTTGGCTGCAATGATATTTTTTCTATTGGTCGCAAGCTTTATTGCTTATTCTTTGACCATAATTAATTATTCATATTTCAGTCGCTTGCTTTATCACTCATAATTTGGCTGTAATGATGTTATGCTATTGGCCGCAAGTTTTATCGCTCATTTCTTGGCCCTAGCTTATTACTCACAAATTGGTCGCAGCTCTTAAGCTTACTTATTTTAATGGTTGAATTAATCTCCTTCATATCAAGTTAGAGTTAATCTCCTTGATGTAAAGTTGAGAGTTCCCTTTTGGCCACATACAATAATATGAAATGTGAACACATATGCAACAAGCATATAACATTATTATTATTGCAAAAGAAAAAGAAATATGATATATCAATAGCAAAGTACTAGCTCAAATAAGCTTTCAAAAAGAGCAAAGGAAAAGCAAAAGACTAGTCAATTACATACTCCATAGAGAAGAGTTATTATGGGCAAATACATTTAATTGTTCTTGTACTTCAGCTTCATGTTTTTTCAGTAAAGCTATCTTCGCTACAATATCTTCTAACTCATTCTCCAATGAAGACTTGTTGTGAAAAATCTTGGCTTTAGATCTACAATCACTGAGGCACTCCAACTTGAATCCAAAGTTACAAGTATCATCGAAATCCTGTAACATCTATTGCAATTCCTCTGATGAAGTACTCATTAGTGGAGCATGGGAAATGGCTAAAGCTCTACCCAACACTTCCATCATTAAGCAAATGACGTCTACATTCTTTACAAAGGAGGTACTCCAAAACTCTCCCTCTATATTGAAAACATGCTCCAAGTATGCCACATACTCCAATGAAACTTGAAAGCCATGGAAGTCAACTTTCTTACCACTTTGTTCAGTATGTACTACTTCAGTGCCAAAAGCACTACTTGCATCTCTGTGTTCTGGCACTGGGGAGGAAGAAGCATGAGGAGTCATTGGAATAGCTCTAACATCATCAGTATCAACTCCAACATCATGAATAACCTCGACATTTGGAGTAGACTCAGGAACAACTTCAACAACAGGAATAGTCTCAGTATCAAGAACACCCTCATCTCGAATAGCCTACGGAGTAAGAATAATCTTAATGTAACAAAAAAAAAAGGGAACAGAACAACATCAATCGAAGTAACATAGTGATATGTTTATACCTGGTTCATGGTAGAGTTCTGAACATGATTTGAAAATAAAACATCCAAATCAATGAAATCATCAAAAGGGGTTGGCTCACCCTCAACTTCAGCTTTATCAACATCAACTGATTCATCATCAGATTCATCACTACGGTTAGAGTCACATGATTCTTCCTCAGTCTCAGCTTCAAAATTTTATTCTTCTTCAATCGAGTTTAGTCCTACTCTCGCAGTTGTTTCTCTCTACAAAAAAAAAAGTATGATGAGGAAATGAATTTAAAAAAAAAAAAGAAGTAAAATAAGAAGTAAATGATGAACTTACTTTTCGATGCACATGTTTTGTTTGATGAGTAGGAGCGTGAGGAACATCATCTTCTTCTTCATTTACATTTCTTTTCTTTTTGAGAAAAATCAAGCATAAGGATACATCGAAGTTACTTATAGGAGGAGTGTAGAGACAAGCTCTGGGATTAGTCAAAGGCATAATAAAATATCTCAATTCTTCAACACACTCCATCTAATAAACAAACCATCCAGAAGTGTGGATACCAACTCTATCAAAAGCTGGGACAGTACAACTCTTAAGTTTATCTAAACGGAGTTAAAGTTTTGCCATGAGGAATGAAGAAACGCAAGAAGAAAAACTGATAGTTGAAGAAGAGTCAGGCGGAGTTGGTTGGTCAAACCCAAATTGGCGTGCCACTCTAAAAGAAGAATATTCCTCAACAGAAAAAATATTTCTATCCCCACCTGAACTGAAACTCTTAATCATAGATGGTAATAGGGAACTGTGAACCCATACACAAAAGTTAATACCTTGTGAACTCATTTTTCCATACTGTAAAGGGTGGCGATCATAATAAATTCCAGGATCACAGAATCATGCCATACCCAAGCTCTATAGTTGTTCCTGGATAAGTGGTTATTCACTGAAAAAGATGCTAAAGGATATGCATTAGGCACAAGAGCGCAAGTACTAAACCTTTCCCATAGGCACATCTGAATGAAGGAAACATCCACATAAGTCAAAACTTTGTAACGCCCAGCTGACTCAACAGTTTTGAGTTGGAACAAGTCTAATCTCTTATATAGTGATCCTAAATACAGTGGAGCAAGAGGAAAACGTATTCCCTTAACAATTTTTATTGCTAAAGGAACAACTACTAAAGAGATACCATCATCTGGACACCTTCATAGTACGTATCGTGCCAACCAAAATATTACTAAAGCCACCAACTCATGCTTATGTTCTGGATACTCAGGAGAACCAATTTCAATTCCCTTAACATTGAACTTTTTATAAAAAAAAAACCCTTATCTAATTGGAGAATAGTGCAACTTTCGAAGTTTTACTCAAACTCTTAAGTAGATCGAAGAAAAAGTCTCGAGTACATACCTCTTCTTCAGAAAGCTTAATAGAGTGAAAATCGTCCTTTCCTATACAAAGAAGTTCCAAGAGAACACATACATCTTCTAGAGTGAAGGTAAATTCTCCCCATGCAGTAATCATAGTATGAGAAAAAGTTCTCCACCTCGCAATAATAGCACGCCACACATCCATCCTTTTTTCTCTACGAATATTGAGCTTGGAAGTGATACGTACATCATCAAGTATCCCAACAAAAGATAGAAGTTTAACATAAAAATGATTCTTCAACACTTTAGTTATCCACTCATCCCAACCATGAACAAATTGAGAATTGGAGCCTAACTTAGTAGCAGAAAGGGGAAACTCACCACGTTCAAACTTGAACTTCAGAATAGATTGTCTTGAAATACCACTTATTCTATGAGGAGGTGCTTCTGAGCATAGACGATTCCAATCATATCCAACAGACTCAGAGGGATATTCGTCAACCTGTCTAACACGAACTTCTTCCCCAAAACGATATTCTTCTCGTTCTCTAATAATTTCATATTTCTAATTTTCAGGGACATGAGAAACTTCACCACTCTTTCCTACTCTAATTTTCTTGGGAGCAACTAATTCAGAATCATTATTCTTCCTTTTGTGTGCAGTAGTCTTTCTCCTTATTGCAACCCTCCTAGGCTCATCATAATGGATCTTTGGAATGAGACGCGTCCTAGGCATAAGAGAAGATGGAAAAGAAACCTACAAACATGATCATGAAAAAAGATATAAGTATACACGTCAAATAATTTTTTATTATTTATGTATTTATCAAAAATATATATAAATAAATAATAAAATAATAAAATAAAAACTTCACAAAGTAGAATAATAAAATTTATCAAAATTGTAAATTTCATTATTAATATATATAATAAAAATAATAATAAGAAATGAATAAAAACAAAAAAATAAAAAAATCAACTAAAAAAATAATTATCAATTAAATTTTTTTAAAAAAAAATTGCTTAAACGAACTCGCCGTATGTACCGCGAGTTCTAATTAAAAGAGCTCGCAGGATGTACCGCCAGCTCTACTCAAAAGAGCTCGCGGCAGCCCAAAGTAAAAGCTTCTTCCTTGTACATATAAAAAAAACTGCTGCACTTTGCAGCTTTTGCCTCCCCCAAAGTAAAAAACTCCCCCCCTCTCTATATATATATAAAAAAAAAATGTAGTTGGCAGCTTTTGCTGCCAATAAATCAAAGAAACCGTGTTCTTTATATAAAAAAATTAAATGACAACTTGCAGCTTTCTGCTGCCAACAAATCAAAGAAAAAGAAAAAATTTTGACAAGTTAGTCAGCCTTTGTTTGCTCCTTTTTACTTCAGCATTTATTTACTTCTTTTGTTCACTTTCCTAAAGCTACATTAGGCTACATCGTGTTAGCTTTCAATTAAAAATAAAAATTTGCAACTTGCAGCTTTTGCTGCCAACAAATCAAAGAAAAGCTTGAGTAAAACAAAAAAAAAAAATACACCAAAACAAAAGACACTACCACTAGTCAAAGTCAAATTATATTAAAAAAAAAAAGTTGAGAGACGTGCAGCTTTTGCTAGCTTTTATGTGTTTGTTTATTGGTTTGTTTCTATACTCTAGTGTTTGTCCTACTCTAGCTAACATGAAATACAATAATAAACTACATTTAAAAAAAAAATTTGACACAAGGAATATATGACTCTAAGCTGTAAGTTCCAAAAATTAAACAATTTTTTTTTACTTGGAATATATATATATATATATATATAATTCTTTCAATAAAAAAAATTCATCTCATGCATGAAAAGTTTTTTATTTCATATTTTAACTTAGAAATATGCAAAAAAAAAATTTCATGTAGGGGGCAACAAATAAGAAAAATTTATTTTTTAAAAAATAAAATAAAATAATAAAAATAAAAATAAAACAAGAAATCACAAAGGAAAGAAAAATTTACTTACTTGAAAAGATTCGTAAAAGAATCGACTTTACTCTGAAATTTGAATATAAATTAAAAAAATTATTTATAATAACTTAATATTTATAAATCACATAAAATCAAAGTTTTTTTATGAAAAAGATATTCAATATTATTACATAATCAATAAAATATTACAAATAGAATCAAGATTTTTTTATGAAAAAAATATTAAATATTATTACATAATCAATAAAATATTACAAAAAATATTGACATTAAAAAAAATGCAATCAAATATTATGAAAGATATTAAATATTATTGTATAATCAATCAAATATTACAAAAGATATTGACATTAAAAAAAAATTTGGTATTACACCTTATACAAGGCAGTAACGTGTTACTACCTAAAGCATTACTAACTAAAGTGTTACTGTCTAAAGCAGTACTGCCCAAGGCATTACTGCTCAAAGTGATACAGTACAATACGTTATAGTACAAAAAAAAATTTATACTTTAAATTAATACATAAGAATTAGTTTTGACAAAAAATTCTTATGTAGGGGGTAAAATGTAGATACTTGATTTTAGTTAATAGTTATTCTCTAAAGAATTATGTTACAACATAATATTAACATAATATTGTACAGAGAACAACTAAAACAAGTGAAGTGCTACTTCACGCAGAATAAGTAGAACAAGTGAAGCGTTACTTCACGCAGAATAAGTAGAACAAGTGAAGCGTTACTTCACGCAGAATAACTAGAATAAATGAAGTACTACTTAGAGTAGAACAATTAGAATGAGTAAAGCATTACTCAATATGGAACAACTAATACAAGTAAAACAACTACTTCAAATAGAATAACCACTTCACTTGGATGACAGTGAAAGTAACTCAAAATAAGTGGCAGGGTTCATGGGTTACTTTCATCTTGGGATGTTCCGGAGAGTTTGGCTTGGTGGCTTAGATATGGAGGTAGTTAAGAGGTCTTTTTCTTAACCCTTTCCTGAAGTATAAGTGTTTCACCCTCTTACCTTGTTCTCATATACCTATTTATGTACAGCTTCTTCTCTTGTACTTATTCTCGTACAGCTTATTCTCTTGTACACATTCTTGTACACCTCTTTTCTATTACTTTTACTTGAGAACAAGTCTTACTACATCCAATTACAGTAACGGTTACTCACATTAATATTCTTCATAATAATATCATTCATTAGGCGCATTAAAACCTATTCTTGTATAACCGTCACTTTTAGCACTATATATAGAGCCTCACAATTCATTTGGAGGGACTCTTCTCTTCCCCTCCTCTAAGCTAACACATTCTCAGCTTGACAGTTTCTCTCTCTAAATTTTCTCTTTCTAATTCTTTTCTACTATTTAATTATCTTTTTACTTTATTCTACTTGTCATTACACTTAATACTTCAAGAACTGTTTTAATTTTCCTCTCCGTCGTCTTCGACACATTCTTTTACTTATTTACAACGTTTCCTCTCTCTATCACAAGAACCCTCTTTATAATTACAAAGAGGAAAAATTAGTAAAGGTAGTTAGTAACTAACGTCCTATTTACAACAGGTAAACACAAAAGTAAAACTGTAAAGTTCAGTAAATAAGCTTAAATATTGAACACGTGTCTATCTCCTTCACACGCATCCTTTTTTAATTGAACACAAAAGCTGCACATGCTTTCTTCTTTACTCAATTTTGCAACCATTTCTCCACAGTTGTAACCAAGTTATTCACAATCTTTAGCCTAGATTAATCAAAAGTAATAAACATATGTGATACTTACAATTAAAGTATAGACAAAAAAAATAAATAATCATCAAAATAATATAAAATACAAATTTCATAATAAGAATGATCACTTTAAAATTTAACAAATACAATTACATCAATCATCATCAAAATAATATTTACTATAACAACCCTATCACATACATTAAATTCATTATCTAACAAAATAATTCTACATATACATTTTATTCATAAAAACATCCATCGGCCATACAACAAACATCTTTTTACGGTCCATCGTTTTCTACTGCCTGAATTGATTACATTTGGAGCAATGTTAGCAACTCATTTGGTGTTCCAAAGGAAAAAGATTTAGAAATTGAAGCATATCCATTGCTAGAGGCGCTTACATCAAAGATCAATACCTTAAACTTGGAACGTGCTCGCAGATTAAAGAGCAAAGTTGTTGCATTGACTCGTAAAGTTCAGAAGGTTTCGAATGTTCACATCTCTCTCTTTTCTTCCCTTTTGTACATGCAAGTGAACGTAGGTGGTTACATGTTTTTATACATTTTCCACTTTGGCAACCCATTTAGATTAGAGATGAGATAAGTAATGAATGATGATCGTAGCTATGGCAGACATGTGTCCTGCTGATAGGAAGAGAAGGATGGAGTCATCGTTTTCTGATGATCAGTCTTTCATGGGATTCGGATCAAATGAAGGAGTTCCTGTTTCCTTAACCTCTGAATCCATCAGGCCAGAGACAAGCTTAAGCAGTTTCGAGAAGCCGCCATAAGAAAATGAGAAGTTCTGACAGCACTGTAGAGAGTGTAGAAGAGCTGGAGATGTTACAGGAAGCACACTTTGTTTCCTTCGATAGCAGCCTGCAATAGCTCGATATCGGTATGAAGAGAGTACCTTTCAACGTGTTTAAATTCTCCTTAGCTTCCTTTGTCTATAATGGAATAATTTATTTTTCATCTTCTTCCTCTGTTTCAGTTGAAGGCATATATTAATGACTCAGAAGATTTCATCAACGCTAGAAGTAGGAAAAGGAGTAACACATTGCTTCAATTGCAAAACTGTAGCACATTTTCCAAAATGTTATCATGCTTGGTTTTTGACACAGCGAGCATGACAAAAAATATGAACCAGATAGTCAGCTGGAAGACAAATTGGTACTTTATAAAGTTAAACCAATCTTTTAAGGTTTTTTTTTTTATAGGTAAGAAAAAAAGATTCGAATTCTACTCTTTATGCAAGAAGATCATGCACTAATTAATGACCTAAATATTCGATAAATTCTTGAAAGAAATAACAAACTCCAGGGGAAAAACTTTTGATTCATAATCAAATTTATAATCACAAATATGAAACAAATGTTCACATTGAAGGTGACCTTCTATTACTACTTTCCACAAGTCAAAAGCAGCATCTAGTAGTATATTATTTCTTTGACCTTTACCTTTTTTAGCATTCCAGGTTTTACAGTTTTAGTGCATCAAGGATATAAAAGAACAGAGTAGCATGCAGCACGAGCTTCTATGCTGACTATCAAAAGGTTGATGAAGGAAACTCTTTAACTTGATCAAAGAACTCAACTATTATTTAGAAGAAGAAAGCCGTTGACTCCGTGCTTTGTCAGCTTTTTCCAAGTAATCTTGGTGTGACTGATGCTTCGTTCCTACAAGGAATCAGGCATTTGTTAGATTAATTTTAAGTGATCAACCTACCAACATAAAATTTACAAGGAAATGAAACAAGCACCCATGAATCTGCTCATGCAGCTGTTGGACTAAACACTAAGAATGCGACATCTTGAAAGACCACTAAATTTGTTAGCCTGGAATAACTTTCCTGCAGTTATCCACTTATAGCGTCAAAAACGTTTCATACTGACTCTGAAATGCATATATAGCAAAAACCAAACGGTTTAGGTAACAGTAGCCCCCTTCCATTGGGTTAATATGCAATATTTAAAGGCAATCTACAGTTAGTGTAGTTAACTAGCAAGTGGCACTTTATGTTGACAGCAGCCAACAGCCAACAGCATTATCATAAACCTAAATATATTATAAGTTATGGGCATGTTATGATCAATTGCAATTTCCACAATACCTGGAACAGTTGATCTGAGAAAAGCCAAAGAAGGAAAGTTAAATTTACATCATCAAAAGATTGAAGATAAATGGTTTTAAACATTTTTACTTAGAAAATGAAAATTCAAGTTTGATAGAACGAAACACAATTTCTGAGAAATAGTTCAGACCAAAAACAAAAGTAAACAGGCCCCCCAAATAAATTTGTAATGAGGTAAACCCAGAATTTATCAAGAAATAATAAAAATGATCACTGTATTCCTTGAAAGTTACAAATATATTCTCCACCAGAGTCCTAAGACACACCTTAGAGTAACCACATTTACTATCTGCTTAAAAATGAGAAAGACCTACCATGAATGGGTTTCTCTATTAAAGTGAAAACTATCTCCAAAGAACTAGAGATTACTTGTAAAATGAGCCAATAATCAAATAATACTCTCATGAGAAAGAAAGAACAAGACAATTTCCTCTAATGATCATGGCAAAGTAAAAGTTTTTCCCCTTCAGAAAAAACTTTACCTCACAATTCTAATAGTGAACTCACATAAAAAATGTGATTTCTAAGGACAGAGCAGGAATTGCCATAGAGGCACACCCTTGCTAATCCTAGCCAAGAAAAGCATTTTCAAGGTCTGCTAAGATGTGATAAAGAAATACAATAGGCAACCTCTTTCAGATTTAAAATTTGCCTTCATTGTCCTCCTGCTAAATTTATCAACTTGCTTATAATGTCAATTTTCTAGAAAAGGAATATATATATATATATATATATGTATGTATTTATAAAATTTATTTATTTATAAACCAGCAACCAGTTCCATCAAGACGAGTACTGCTATTTCCATACGAGTTTTAATTACCCATGTCAACAAAAACCAACACATTCTTTTTATTTTAAGATAAAAACAGAAAATTTAAAAACATTTAAAATCAACAATAAAATCATAAAAATGAGAGTGATTGAAGGAAATCACTCTGCTATCAGCTGATTGAAGGAAAAGTAGCCTCTACTGCTAACAGAAATGAGTTAAAAAAATAGTCACAATTGAGCTTCAGTATAGCTCTCCAACAACCTTAAGTTTCATAAAATCATTTTCATTTTTCTTCTTCTTCTTCTCATTTTCTTTTTCAAACCCCAGTCGTTGATAAAATGAAAGCGCCAATAAAGCAACTTCAAAGAAATGACGTGTTGCCATTGCAGCAATTTGATTGATTCCTTAACAAATTCTTTAGCATCACTGAATGGTTAGAATCATTCCCAAAAACTGCAGATTCGTTCACTCAAATCACGCAGGAAATTTTTCCCACCAAGAAAATTTCCTGTTCTCAACTACTAACCATTCTTTAACTTAATAGATAAAAGGGGGACAAGGCATTTTTTTCACTTAACAAGAAAATCAGTCAAGCAAATGATATATGTCTAGCTTTCATTAGTTCATTACATATATATAAATCATAAAAACTTTTCATTCATTCCAAAAAATAAACCCAAATCCTTAAACCCCCAGAAAAGTAAATGCAAAGCTGGAAAAAAAAAACAAACAACCCAAGGAAGAAGAAAAGAGGAAACGAACCTCGGTTCATGAGAAACCAAGGTGCACCAAAAACGACGGCGATGATGGCGATGCCAGCCATCACGTGCTTCTTCTTACCGCTGTATATGTAATGCTCCATTCTCGCCCTGAATCCTCCTCCTCCTACTTTGCTGCCGCTGGCGGTGGTAGGGGTGGTTTTTGCTTCGTTTCCCATTTTGCCCCTAAACCCACTAATTAATTGCCTCAGGTTGTGTTTTTTTCTTCTTTTTTTTGGCTTTCCTTGCTTTCTCTCTCCGTCTGCTGCTCTCTGCTTCAGCAAAATGCTTTTGCTACTTGGAGGTTTTAGGCAATGGGCATTCTCTTGGTGGAGTGTTTGGTTATTAGGTTAGGTCATGCCAGCCAAGTGTAGCCTTATGCTGGGTGGAAAAGTTGGACTTTATTTCTTTTCTTTTTTTTATGTTGGATTATTAACATTTAAATGAATGCAAAAAATAAATAAATAAAAATTCAATAACAAAAAAAAAAGAGGGAAAAGCTTACTTTAATATTTAGTAAATATTATGACAACAACATTTGTTAGTATAGATTTTAATAGAATTTAAAAAGGCAGATACAGTATATGGTTCTATTAATAAAAATCAATAAGGTTCATATACCAAAATTATGTAACAGCAATATATCTTAAATATAAAGATATTTAAAACTACATTGGTTAAATGTATTCTATAATATATCTAGTTACTTTCAAAGCTTTTTACTGTCCTACATTACAATTTTACTTCTTATTGTCATATGATAAGGCATTATATGGTTTAATTATTATAAAAATAAATTATATGGTCTAATTAGAAATATAAATTTTGTTTTTCTGACATAAAATAGCATTTCTTTTCTTTTTATTTATCCACAATTTGGAAAAACTTTTTCCACCATTTCCTCCAATTATTAAAAATCTCCTCTTAATACAAATTTAAATAAATTTTGACATCATTTACCATAAATTTATAATTTTAATGTAAGAAATATAAAAAAATTATTTATAAATTCAAAAGTCATTGCCATATAAATATCCATGGGTTCAAATTTCCACAGCAAAATGTCACTCGCCTTGATACACTCTGTATAAATGCTCATGGCTCTCCTTTCTCTAGCAAGAAGGCTCCAAAGAACCCACTCTCAAATCCTGTTCCCGTTTCTTCTCCACCACCCTGCCGCCATTTCCTCACCTTCTCCTTCTCCCTCAACCCAACAACTCTTGTTTCCTTCTTTGGCATTTCATCAAACACTTTTTATATCCTCTCGGACCCTCCTTTTCACTTCTCGTTTCTCCACTCTACAATCCCTCTCAACCCAAACTCTCAACTACCCATTTGAGTTCACTCCACCAGCAATCCATGGCCCCGACTCGCAAGAACAAGCTCTGCTACATTTGCTCAAACGGGTTGCCCATTTTAGCTCTGAAGCTGAGGCCATGGCTTCTCTTGATGAGTCAGGGATCAAGGCAACTCAAGATTTGGTATATTCAGTAATTGGGACATTGAGGGAAGAGTGGAGACTTGCGTTTTTGGCTTTTAAATGGGGTGAGAAATGTGGAAATACTGGTGAAAATACTTACGAGTTGATGATCTGGGTGTTGGGTAATCATAGGAAGTTCAACATGGCTTGGTGTTTGATTCGTGACTTATTTCGCTCTTCCATGGATACAAGACGAGCAATGTTTATTATGATTGATAGGTGAGCTTCTCTTGTGATTCTTTTAATCTTGGCCTGGTATGGCTATGTTTGTTTGCCTGTTAGTTAGCATATAAGTGGTTGTACAGCATAGCCTATATTGTGCATACTGCTGTGATTGCTGATTTTTGGATACAACTATGATTTTTATTTTGATATGATTACATGCATAGGTAGAAATTACAGTTACAATCAAAAAACAATTAACATTTATGACTCAATTATTACATACAAGAGAAAAAACCAATAAAGAACGAAACTAAACCAACCAGTATATAACTGGAGAAAATCCATGTAAAGTGGGACTTACTTGAGAATGCTAGATCCAAGGGCCTTCAATTTACTGTTGAGGCAAGACCTCATTGATACAGTTAGAATTGATATGAACTGAATTAAGTTACAAACTTATAATGCTGTTAATAAGCGTACAAGGTAATTATAATGCGTCCAGTATATATGTCACTGTAACTCTATGTTGCTTGCTACAAAATGTGTTCTTTTCTGGCCAATAGATCTACAATTATACTTGAAGCTTGATGTCATTGTTGACTCAATGCCTTGTGATCATTCTTGTTGTATTCACTCCCACCTCCCAATCCTCTTCTTCACTTTTTGGCTGTGTTCTTCATTCATTGATGTTAATTTAGTAGTGGGCCACATTGATAACTTGATTCAAATCAGATGTTTTTGGACTTTGGTATGTGTTTTGAATCTGATTGAAATCGATGGATTCTGTTATGCTTTCGCAACATCATAATATGTTTGATTTTCTCCTTTCAACTTTTGGTTTTTAACAGCTTAGAGAATTGGAAATTTTCTCTGTGAATTTGCTGCAATTTTGTCTATAACTTTTCATTGTTGATATCCTCTTTTGATGGAATGAGTTCCTTGCTTTTTTTTTTATTATTATTTCTACTTTCGGTTTTGAAACATTTAATATGTAGGTTTCCAAAGAGTAGCTATTCACAAGAGTTACCATTTACTCGCCCATAAGTTTATTTCATGAATATTCATATAGGGTATATCATTCTAACTTTTACTCGCCCATAAGTTTCTTTTCCTTTCCATTTGATGTCAATTAGATACGCTGCTGCAAGTGATCCATGCAAGGCTATTCAAACTTTCCATACCATGGAGAAGTTCAGAATGACTCCAGATGAAGAAGCATTTCGTACCCTCCTAAATGCTCTGTGTAGTTATGGCTATGTTGAAGAGGCTGAAGAGATAATGCTTCAAAATAAGAAGCTCTTCCCTCTGGAGACTGATGGCTTTAACATTGTTCTGAATGGTTGGTGTAATATTTTGGTTGATGTAGTTGAAGCAAAGAGAGTTTGGAGAGAAATGTCAAAATACTGCATTATGCCAAATGGTACTTCTTATACTCACATGATTTCCTGTTTCTCAAAAGATGGGAATCTCTTTGACTCACTGCGACTCTATAATGAAATGAAGAAAAGAGGTTGGGATCCAGGCATTGAGGTATACAAGTCTTTGGTTTATGTCCTAACTCGTGAAAATTGCTTAAATGAAGCGCAGAACATCCTGAAGAAAATGAAAGAAACTGGGTTGCAGCCAGATTCTGCCACTTACAACTCAATGATACGTCCTCTTTGTGAAGCAGAAAAGCTTGAGGAGGCAAGAAATATATTGTCCACCATGAAAGAAGAGAATCTTAGCCCAACCATTGAAACCTACCATGCATTTCTTCATGGTGTTGGTTTTGAAGGAACTTTGGAAGTTTTTAACTGTATGAAGGTTGCCAATTTAGGTCCTACCGGCGATACCTTTCTTTTAGTTCTTGGTAAGTTTTTCAAAATGGAGCAACCTGAGCAAGCATTGAAGATTTGGGCGGAAATGAAGCATTTTGAAGTACTCCCTGATTCCAGTCACTACATAGCATTGGTGGAAGGTCTAGTGACATCTGGATGGTTAGATAAAGCCAGGGAATACTATGATGAGATGAGATCTTATGGTTTTTGGGATGATCCAAAGCTTAAGAAGCAATTAGAGGAGCCAAAGCAATGCAGTGGCAGTAAGAGACAGAGGGGTCCAAGAGAGGGTAAGAGAAGTAAGAAATTAAATCTGTGGAAAGGAAATAAAGTGAGACGGAAAGAAGAGGTCAATGCTAATAAAAAATGAGAAGAGCTCTGAAAAGGATTCTATTTAAAGTCTACATGTTCAAAGCTAAAAATTTCTCTGCAAGTTTTTATTAGAGGCTGAAAATTGCATTTCTTCCATTTGGGGATACTTACTGATGCCTAGGACATGAGGAGCTACCGGTGGTGCATCTGAAGTAGGTGGAGTTTATGAAAGGGATACTGCTGCAATATGTCAGATTTAGAGAGGGAGGTTGAAAGTGATGAGATGTGTGGTTCTGGTCAAGGATGTTTATTTCTTCTATTAATGAGATAAAAAGATCTGGAATGCCTCACAAACTCACCCACTTCTTGATGTAGCCTAAAGAAAAGAGTTCCAAAATGGATGTTTAGGCAGGCATGTTAATAGAGAGGTACAAGTTACATTATTGGCGGCTAAGAACAGCATGAAGCATGTGAAATGATGGGCAGTCATATAATGTCAACTGTTCTACCCACTAAGAGAATGGGCAAAATAAGCATTTTTGCACTTTGAGAAACAAATTAAAGCCAGGGCCAGGTGCATGGTTCAAACTGACTTGATTGCAGAATGCATTTTGCTTTCTTCTAGATATTTATCTAGAATTTTTACTCCCATTTATAAAATATCCTGGGCTGCTTGTTGCCTTGCTTTTCTGCTATTCACCTGTTCAAGCAAATGTGGCTTATATTATGGTACTAGGAGAAAACTGAATGCTTTTAACACTATGGGTCACCATAAGTCACATTACTCATGATGCTCTTTTTGGTTTCATCAGTAAAACTATTTTTGCAAACATATGGTGATAAGCCATGACTAGAAAACAGAAACATCTAAATATAGTCACCTCTACAAGATCATCAGTAACTATCTATGAAGCTGCTTCGACCTTTTCCTTTTTATCTTTGATTGTTTTTCACACAAATTTTTTCTAGGTCTAGTTACTATCTAAGTTTTTTCACTTGCATCGGCATTGCAAGTATATCATTTTTTTAGTAGATGTGATTAGCTTGTAAATATCAGAGGAGAAGAAAGAGAAAAAGAAAGAACAAAGGAAACAAAGTGACAGGCATTGCCAAATGCTTTTTTTTTTGTTTGACAAATGAGGTACAAAGCTCATAAAAGATGCACGAGTTTGGATTAAAATTCAGACCACTTCATGAATCACTTACAGAAACCCGTAGCCTCTACTAATTACTTGGTAATTGGCACTGGGATTTTACTAGTAATACCGCATGTATTGTGATACACATGATTTTATCACTAAGAAAAATGAAAAACAAAAAGAAACATACATTCCTGGAATTCAACTGGACTAATGATTGTTATCTCCTGCTGTGAACTTAAGCATCGCCATTGGCTTCAAGAAACGGGTAATCAGTGTAACCAATGACTGGATCTGAGGTGTAGAAAGTATTTCTGTCATACTTATTAAGAGGCGCATTAAGCTCAAATCGCCTTGGCAAATCAGGATTTGCCAAAAACAATCGGCCATAAGCAACAAGATCCGCACGGTTTTCAGCCACAGCTTTGTTTCCATCTTCTTTGGTGTAGCCCCCGGCAGCAATGAAAGTGCCATTGAAAGCTTTTCTCATAGGCAGAAGAGTATGAGGACCATTCACTTACATCTCCCATCATTTTCAACCTTGGCTCGATCATATGGCAGTAGAGAATTCCATATTTGTTCAAGGCCTCAACCATGTAGAGGGCTAACGCTTTTGGATCAGAGTCTACTGCTTCAATAAAGTCTGTAAAGGGAGATAACCTTATTCCAACTCTATCTGCACCTATTTCATTGGCAACAGCTTCAACTATCTCTAATGCAAATCTGCAACGGTTCTCGAGTGATCCACCGTATTCATCTGTTCGATCATTCACTTGATCTTTCAAAAACTGGTCTATAAGGTACCCATGAGCTCCATGAATCTCAACCCCATCAAAACCTATAAATCAGAAGGTAAAATTAGCATTCTAAGAAAGTAGGACATCAAAAGGGAAGCATTTATTGTTCCATTATGTCTGGAAGAATTTGAGAATCCTCAAAATATTTGTTCACAATCTAGGAGAAAAAAACTTACCAGCTTCCATAGCATTCCTTGCTGCAGTTCTGAAATCATTGACAATTTGAGGGATTTCATCTGTCCTTAATCGCCTAGGAGGTGAGAACTGAGCAACATCCACTCCATTAGCTCGAATTTGTGGTGTCAATGACTTGTCTGTAGAAGAGATTGGAGCTTGTCCATTTGGCTGAAAACCTGTACGTATATAGACATTGACAAGGGATAAGAAATTAGTTGGGCCAATGTCATCACATGAATATGGAAATAAATATTAAGCATATAATTCCATCATAGAATCAGAAGAGAAGACAAAATGAAGGTCTAAGGCAAGAACTGACCGTAGTTTGAAACCCTTCCAACATGCCAAATCTGACAAAAGATAATTCCACCTTTGGCATGAACAGCATCAACAATGGGTTTCCAGGCCTCAACTTGCTCTTTTGTCCATATACCAGGTGTATGGGTGTACCTTCATAAATTAGAAAGAAATAATAAAAGAAAGTCTCATTAAATTAGTTTTTGAGGTATAAAAAAATGTAAAATTTCAACTGTTTAAGTAGTTGCGGTATATATGTTATCTTTTTTATTTGAAAAAGAAACAGGTTTAAAAATTACCCTTGAGCCGTGTCAGAAACTCCAGTAGCTTCAGATATCATAAAACCTCCTCTGGAAGTTCTCTGGGAGTAGTATAGAATGGCATGTGGTTGAGGAACATTATTGTAAGATCTTTGTCTTGTCAATGGTGCCAATACAACTCTGAGAAAAAAGGAAGAAAAAGAAAGAGGTAAATGATAGAGTAAGTTATTTATGCATCAAAATTTCCCAGGCGAAGAACAAAGTGATGCACATAGTCAGCCAATTACCATTGGTTTTCCTAATGAACAACATTCAAGTTATGCAAACTTGGATTTTTCAACTAATCAACTAGCCATGGCTTGACAAAGAAAAACAATATGCTGACGGGGATTATCCAAAAGTTATACAAATATCTACTTGGACGAAAGTAAAAGTTGTGCTATGAAAAATGCAGGAAAATTTATGCCTTTATTACCTATGAGAAAGATTGAATTTGCCAAATTTGTAGGGAGTGAGAAGAGGTTGAGTGGTGACATTTTCTTGCTGTTGTTGTTGGGTTTGCTTTTTGCCTCCCATATCTGAAACTAACTGATTTGCTTGCCTTTGGCTTTGGATATTATGTAGTTGAGCAGCAGTGCAGTGCAAATGGGTAGAAGTTGTTTCTGCTACCAGAAGAAAAGAACTTTGCTTCGCTTTGGTTTTGGTTTTGGTTTGGGATATTTGCTGAGTTGAGTTGTGTAGCGAGAATGGAGTATATATAGCCTTAGGATGGGCATCTGATGACGTGCGAGTGTACGTGAGCCGTGTCACTTCACAGTCTGCTCGGCTTCACCTTCCTTTGGCACAGCCCTGTTGACCAAGAAACAGACACACAGTTTCCTTCCGTGTTAATTCCTGTCCTGCCCCTTTCGTTTCTTTGGTCAAACATAAAAATATTTTGAGTTTAAGATAAAATTAATAAAGGGTGATTAATGATCACGGCACAGTTTAATAATAATAATAAAAAGCTTAGCTTGAAATTCTAATAATTGAATATGTAACTGCTAAAGTAATTCGAGACGTTGTCGTCATGCATGAGGCATCCGCCAAAGCCCACAGGCAGTCATGCACTGTGACTGAAAATGAAATGTCAAACCCTGGCATTATGAATTTGGTCATTAAAACTTCAATTCAATGCATTCTGCCCAAAAAGTGTTTCATAGTGTGAAGATGCTTTGCTGCCTTCTACCACCGTGACCACGACGTCACTTGCATGGTCCAATGTGCATCAAAACTTCAAAACCTATTTTTCTTAGTAATAGGATCAAATACAAATGTTCTCCTCAATATTTTGTGTTACCAAAACCTAAGCGATCTCGCACTCTTTCCAAAAGTAAAACCACTAATTAAGTATGAAAAAGATATATATCATTAATTGATGAAATAAATAAGCTCAAATACAAAATAAATACTTATATTTAATTAAATCTATCGCATGAATTCATATCTTTTTATTACAATCAATCAAATTCTTAACCAATTAGTTACAATCAATTGAAGTCTTATTTAAGAGAAAATTTTAACACCATTAATTTTTTGAATATCCCAACATCAAGCATCGTTTCTTTTTTTGAACCCCTCATTTCTATATTTTAATTTATTTTTCATGAATTTTTTATTTTTTTAACATTAAAAATCATGAAATAACAAATTTAGAAAAAAAATTAAAATTTTAACATAAAATGGATTGGCTTATGGGGTGCCTATAAGCAATATTAAATAGTGTATGATACAACCAGAAGTTTTGGAAATAAAGGTGCAAGATTTCTAAAGTTATCGTGGCACACTTTAATTTAAAAAAAAAAAAAAACTGCTCAACTGCTATAGGATTAGTCAGTTACTATTGCAATAATTTTTATTAATTAATGCCAACAAAAAAATAAAATTTTGATTTTCTATGTATAAAAAGAAAACAAGAAATTAATACCTTGGCATCCAAAATTAAAATATAAGTTATAGAACCCTAGAACAAACCAAACATGACTTTTATCTATTTGTTATATAATTAAATAAATAATGGATGCACAAACAGTCTTATTTTTTACTCATATTTCCAGAAGATTATGTCCCTATCATCTTATTTGCACTGTTGTTAGATTTACTAAAGAAATATATAAACATTTTCGTTTTTATTAATTAAAAAAAACACACACAAAAGTTCAAAAGCAGATAAAATGGGCACAAGAAAACAGGTTTTCTAGTACACATTATGGTCGGCATGCATTAAATTGAACCTTTTATATATATATATATATTATATTATATATTGAGATGACCAAATTAATTATGGGATAAATTGACCTTTTTATTTTTGTTGAGTGTGCATAAATTCAAGGGTCAATCTTTCGCTGCTGCCGGCTTGTAGGGCCCTGCAGCGGCCATCCAGTGAGGAATATATGATGTCTCCTGCATGACGACGTTTGGAATCACTTTGGCACTTACAGAAAAACTTTTGTAATTACAAAAAAAAATTTTGTAATTCATCGAGTAGCTAAATTAATCATACTAGACTAGACTAGACTAGGTATATCCATTATTAATTTTTGAAATTATAAAAGATTTTCTCTGCATAAAATGTGTAATTTTCTTCATATTTAAATTTTTTCTATACATAACTTTTTTTACTCTTGCTTTTTAAGTTTCTATTTTTTACAATCATCCAATACCCTTTTATAAGTTATAGCATTTATTTCGTTGGAATTTAACTTTTATAATTTTTATAAATTACAAAATAATTGTTATGATTTACCAAAGAAAAAGAAAGAAAAAAAGGGGCAGGAATTAGCATATGGAAAGAAACTGAGTGTCTGTTTCTTTGGTCAAGAGCGGTGTGCCATGACGATGACATGACACTTCTCATCACGTACACTCGCACGTCATCAGATGCCCATCCCAAGGCTGTATACACTGCATTCTCGCTGCACAACTCAACTCGGCAAATATCCCAAACCAAAACCAAAACCAAAGCTAAGCAAAGTTCATTTCTTCTGGTAGCAGAAACAACTTCCACCCATTTGCACTGCACTGCTGCTCAACTACATATCCAAAGCCAAAGGCAAGCAAATCAGTTAGTTTCAGATATGGAAGGCAAAAAGCAAACCCAACAACAACAGCAAGAAAATATCACCACTCAACCTCTTCTCACTCCCTACAAATTTGGCAAATTCAATCTTTCGCATAGGTAATAAGAGCACTCTTTTCTTCATAAATTTTCCTGCATTTTTCATGGCACGACTTTTGCTTTCGTCCAAGTAGATATTTGTATAACTTTTGGATAATCCCAGTCAGCATATTGTTTTTCTTTGTCAAGCCATAACTAATTGATTAGTTGAAAAATCCAAGTTTGCATAACTTGAATGTTGTTCATTAGGAAAACCAATGGTAATTGGCTGACTATGTGCATCACTTTGTTCTTCGCCTGGGAAATTTTGATGCATAAATAACTTACTCTATCATTTACCTCTTTCTTTTTCTTCCTTTTTTCTCAGAGTTGTATTGGCACCTTTGACAAGACAAAGATCTTACAATAATGTTCCTCAACCAGATGCCATTCTATACTACTCCCAGAGAACTTCCAGAGGAGGTTTTATGATATCTGAAGCTACTGGAGTTTCTGACACGGCTCAAGGGTAATTTTTAAACCTGTTTCTTTTTTAAATAAAAAAGATAACATATGTACCGCAACTACTTAAACAGTTAAAATTTTACATTTTTTTATACCTCAAAAACTAATTTAATGAGACTTTCTTTTATTATTTCTTCCTAATTTATGAAGGTACGCGCATACACCTGGTATATGGACAAAAGAGCAAGTTGAGGCCTGGAAACCCATTGTTGATGCTGTTCATGCCAAAGGTGGAATTATCTTTTGTCAGATTTGGCATGTTGGAAGGGTTTCAAACTACGGTCAGTTCTTGCCTTAGACATCCATTATGTCTTCTCTTCTGATTCTATGATGGAATTATATGCTTAATATTTATTTCCATATTCATGTGATGACATTGGCCCCAACTAATTTCTTATCCCTTGTCAATGTCTATATACGTACAGGTTTTCAGCCAAATGGACAAGCTCCAATCTCTTCTACTGACAAGTCATTGACACCACAAATTCGAGCTAATGGAGTGGATGTTGCTCAGTTCTCACCTCCTAGGCGATTAAGGACAGATGAAATCCCTCAAATTGTCAATGATTTCAGAACTGCAGCAAGGAATGCTATGGAAGCNGACTATGTGCATCACTTTGTTCTTCGCCTGGGAAATTTTGATGCATAAATAATTTACTCAATCATTTACCTCTTTTCTTTTTCTTCTTCTTTTATTCCCAGAGTTGTATTGGCACCATTGACAAGACAAAGATCTTACAATAATGTTCCTCAACCAGATGCCATTCTATACTACTCCCAGAGAACTTCCAGAGGAGGTTTTATGATCTCTGAAGCTACTGGAGTTTCTGACACGGCTCAAGGGTAATTTTTAAACCTGTTTCTTTTTTAAATAAAAAAGATAACATATGTACCGCAACTTCTTAAACAGTTGAAATTTTACATTTTTTTATACCTCAAAAACTAATTTAATGAGACTTTCTTTTATTATTTCTTCCTAATTTATGAAGGTACGCGCATACACCTGGTATATGGACAAAAGAGCAAGTTGAGGCCTGGAAACCCATTGTTGATGCTGTTCATGCCAAAGGTGGAATTATCTTTTGTCAGATTTGGCATGTTGGAAGGGTTTCAAACTACGGTCAGTTCTTGCCTTAGACATCCATTATGTCTTCTCTTCTGATTCTATGATGGAATTATATGCTTAATATTTATTTCCATATTCATGTGATGACATTGGCCCAACTAATTTCTTATCCCTTGTCAATGTCTATATACGTACAGGTTTTCAGCCAAATGGACAAGCTCCAATCTCTTCTACTGACAAGTCATTGACACCACAAATTCGAGCTAATGGAGTGGATGTTGCTCAGTTCTCACCTCCTAGGCGATTAAGGACAGATGAAATCCCTCAAATTGTCAATGATTTCAGAATTGCAGCAAGGAATGCTATGGAAGCTGGTAAGTTTTTTTCTCCTAGATTGTGGACAAATATTTGAGGATTCTTATATTGTTCCAGACATAATGGAACAATAAATGCTTCCCTTTTTGATGTCCTAGTTTCTTAGAATGCTAATTTTGCTTGCTGATTAATATATAGGTTTTGATGGGGTTGAGATTCATGGATTTAATGGGTACCTTATAGACCAGTTTTTGAATGATCAAGTGAATGATCGAACAGATGAATACGGTGGATCACTAGAGAACCGTTGCAGATTTGCCTTAGAGATAGTTGAAGCTGTTGCCAATGAAATAGGTGCAGATAGAGTTGGAATAAGGTTATCTCCCTTTACAGACTTTATTGAAGCAGTAGACTCTGATCCAAAAGCATTAGCTCTCTACATGGTTGAGGCCTTGAACAAATATGGAATTCTCTACTGCCATATGATCGAGCCAAGGTTAAAAATGATGGGAGATGTAAGTGAATGTCCTCATACTCTTCTGCCTATGAGAAAAGCTTTCAATGGCACTTTCATTGCTGCCGGGGGCTACACCAAAGAAGACGGAAACAAAGCTGTAGCCGAAAACCGTGCGGATCTGGTTGCTTATGGTCGATTGTTTTTGGCAAATCCTGATTTGCCAAGGTTATTTGAGCTTAATGCCCCTCTTAATTAGTATGACAGAAAAACTTTCTACACCTCAGATCCAGTCATTGGTTACACTGATTACCCGTTTCTTGAAGCCAATGGCGATGCTTAAGTTCACAGCAGGAGATAACAATCATTAGTCCAGTTGAATTCCAGGAATGTATGTTTCTTTTTGTTTTTCATTTTTCTTAGTGATAAAATCATGTGTATCACAATACATGCGGTATTACTAGTAAAATCCCAGTGCCAATTATCAAGTAATTAGTAGAGGCTATGGGTTTCTTTAAGTGATTCATGAAGTCTTCTGGATTTTAATCCAAACTCGTTCATCTTTTATGAGCTTTGTACCTCATTTGTCAAATAAAAAAGGCATTTGGCAATGCCCGTCACTTATTCCTTTGCTCTTTGCTTTTTCCTTTTCTTTTTCTTCTCCTTTGCTATTTATAAGTAGTAGGGTTTAAGCCATTTAAAAAACTTGACAAAACCTTGTCGCCCTCGTGCTAAAACAGTGAAAATTGATTCCAATTAAGTTAAGTTAACAAGGAAAAACACATTCAACTGTAAAACTTAAGATTTTATTTTAAAATTCTCAAATTTAAATTATAAGTGAACAAGTGAAAGTTATGATACGAAATAAAAATATTTCTCGTTGCATATTAAAATAAGATAAACAATTTTTATACATATTTACAAAGGTGAAGAACTCATGGAAGAAAATTTAGAGTGAAAGTAGAAACTTTTAATTACCATTGTTCTTGAAATTGCATAATTTTGTCCAATCTAATCTAAATGAAAAAAAAAAAAAAGAATTGGAGAGAGATAAAAAACAATTAAAAAAATTAGAGAATAAGGCTCTACACATTGAAACCAACCAAATCCATATTGGGGTAAAGGCTACGGCCCTACAACAAGTCTTGCGCTCACATGAGACCCATTATGAAGATTGGATAGTCAAATGCCTACCTTTCAGAGGGAGATGGGCTTAATGGCCCTAAAAGGGAAGCCCACGAATGAAGGTCCAGAATGGGAGGGACCACCTGGCACCGGCAATTAAAAGTGTGCTTCAGCTTTGGGTTCCACCTTGGATTGAAATAATGGAGCAAAGATTCCATGTTGTGATGGAAATGATTTTCCGGGATTAAAAAATTGGAGAAAATGAAGTTGGTCACATTTGGATTCAAACCCAACGGGTAAGAAGGGGACCCACGGTTCACCCACATTACTCAAAATTATCTTTGAGTCCCTCACAATAATTGTTCGTTCTCCCCCCCCAAAAAACAGAAATCAGAAAGAAGAGCGAAGCAAAAGAGGGTAACCAAACCAAACTGCTAACTGCTAAACACCAACAAGTGAGCCAAAGAATGTTGAATTCGACCTCAAATCAGCTTATCTTGTTGTGCTTCGTTCTAATCTTTGGCACTGTCACCGCCACTGACCACATTGTCGGTGCTAACAAAGGCTGGAACCCTGGCATCAACTACACCCTTTGGGCCAACAACCACACCTTCTATGTTGGAGACCTCATCTGTACTCTCTCTCTCTCTCTCTAACCATCTGCGTTTGTATTTGTAGTTTTGTACCATTTCATTTTCTTGTCTTTCAGAGAAATGAAGGAAACGGTGGGTTTTCTAAGTTAAACACTACTAAATGATTATGGGTAGTATGAAGTGCAAAACATTGATTTCGGGGTAATACGAAAGTACCCATCTGTCCTGAATCTGCTTTCTGATTTGACTGCCTTTATTTGTGAATGTTTATATTGCATCTAGTCTTTGTATTTTGAGGCTGACATAAGCAGAGGGTCCTTGGTCTAATACCATCATCAACTCTGTCTTTCCTTCCAGCCTTTAGGTACCAAAAGAACCAATACAACGTGTTTGAAGTGAACCAAACTGGGTATGACAACTGCACAACAGAAGGAGCACTAGGAAACTGGAGCAGTGGCAAGGATTTTATACCTCTCAATGAGTCCAAGAGGTACCGCTTCATTTGTGGGAATGGCCAGTGCTTCAATGGCATGAAGGTTTCTGTCCTTGTCCATCCACTGCCTTCACCAGCTGCCTCACCCGTTGCCAACCATACATCGAACAGCTCTGCCGCTGCGCCGGTAGTTTTGCCTGGGGGCGTGGTCGGTTTGAGGGCTTTGGTTGTGGCATTAGCTTCTATATGGTTTGGATCTGGGTGGGTCTAGCAGGAGTTTCAGTTGGTTATCCACGCTTACTATTGCAATAATTTCTATTAATTAATGCCAACAAAAAAAATAAAATTTTGATTTTCTACAAATAAAAAAAAACAAGAAATTAATACTTTAGAATCCAAAAGTAAAGTATAAGTTATAGAACCCTAGAACAAACTAAACATGACTTTTATCTATTTATTATTTAATTAAATAAATAATGGATGCACAAACAGTCTTATTTTTTACTCATTTTCCAGAAGATTATGTCCCCATCATCTTATTTGCACTTTTGTTAGATTTACTAAAGAAATATATAAACATTTTCGTTTTTATTAATTAAAAAAAACACACACAAAAGTTCAAAAGCAGATAAAATGGGCCCAAGATTTTCTAGTACGCTTTATGGTCGGAATGCATTAAATTGAACCTTTATATATACATATATATATATATTATATTATATTATATATATTGAGATGACCAAATTAATTATGGGATAAATTGACTTTTTTATGTTACTGAGTGTGCATAAATTCAAGGGTCATTCTTTGGCTGCTGACGGCTTGTGGAGCCCTGCGGCGGCCATCCAGTGAGGAATATATGATGTCTCATGCACGACGATGTTTGGAATCACTTTGGCACTTACAGAAAAACTTTTGTAATTATAAAAAAATAATTTTGTAATTCATCGAGTAGCTAAATTAATCATCTAGACTAGACTAGGCACTAGGTATATCCATTATTAATTTTTGAAATTATAAAAGATTTTCTCTGCATAAAATGTGTAATTTTCTTCATATTTAAATTTTTTCTATACATAACTTTTTTTACTCTTGCTTTTTAAGTTTCTATTTTTTACAATCATCCAATACCCTTTTATAAGTTATAGCATTTATTTCGTTGGAATTTAACTTTTATAATTTTTATAAATTACAAAATAATTGTTATGATTTACCAAAGAAAAAGAAAGGGGCAGGAATTAGCACATGGAAAGAAACTGTGCGTCTGTTTCTTTGGTCAAGAGGGGTGTGCCATAACCATGACATGACACTTCTCATCACGTACACTCGCACGTCATCAGATGCCCATCCTAAGGCTATATATACTCCATTCTCGCTACACAACTCAACTCAGCAAATATCCCAAACCAAAACCAAAGCGAAGCAAAGTTCTTTTCTTCTGGTAGCAGAAACAACTTCTACCCATTTGCACTGCACTGCTGCTCAACTACATATCCAAAGCCAAAGGCAAGCAAATCAGTTAGTTTCAGATATGGAAGGCAAAAAGCAAACCCAACAACAACAGCAAGAAAATATCACCACTCAACCTCTTCTCACTCCCTACAAATTTGGCAAATTCAATCTTTCTCATAGGTAATAAAGGCATAAATTTTCCTGCATTTTTCATAGCACAACTTTTACTTTCGTCCAAGTAGATATTTGTATAACTTTTGGATAATCCCCGTCAGCATATTGTTTTTCTTTGTCAAGCCATAGCTAGTTGATTAGTTGAAAAATCCAAGTTTGCATAACTTGAATGTTGTTCATTAGGAAAACCAATGGTAATTGGCTGACTATGTGCATCACTTTGTTCTTCGCCTGGGAAATTTTGATGCATAAATAACTTACTCTATCATTTACCTCTTTCTTTTTCTTCCTTTTTTCTCAGAGTTGTATTGGCACCTTTGACAAGACAAAGATCTTACAATAATGTTCCTCAACCACATGCCATTCTATACTACTCCCAGAGAACTTCCAGAGGAGGTTTTATGATCTCTGAAGCTACTGGAGTTTCTGACACGGCTCAAGGGTAATTTTTAAACCTGTTTCTTTTTTAAATAAAAAAGATAACATATGTACCGCAACTACTTAAACAGTTAAAATTTTACATTTTTTTATACCTCAAAAACTAATTTAATGAGACTTTCTTTAATTGTTTCTTTCTAATTTATGAAGGTACGCCCATACACCTGGTATATGGACAAAAGAGCAAGTTGAGGCCTGGAAACCCATTGTTGATGCTGTTCATGCCAAAGGTGGAATTATCTTTTGTCAGATTTGGCATGTTGGAAGGGTTTCAAACTACGGTCAGTTCTTGCCTTAGACATCCATTATGTCTTCTCTTCTGATTCTATGATGGAATTATATGCTTAATATTTATTCCCATATTCATGTGATGACATTGGCCCAACTAATTTCTTATCCCTTGTCAATGTCTATATACGTACAGGTTTTCAGCCAAATGGACAAGCTCCAATCTCTTCTACAGACAAGTCATTGACACCACAAATTCGAGCCAATGGAGTGGATGTTGCTCAGTTCTCACCTCCTAGGCGATTAAGGACAGATGAAATCCCTCAAATTGTCAATGATTTCAGAACTGCAGCAAGGAATGCTATGGAAGCTGGTAAGTTTTTTTCTCCTAGATTGTGAACAAATATTTTGAGGATTCTCAAATTCTTCCAGACATAATGGAACAATAAATGCTTCCCTTTTGATGTCCTACTTTCTTAGAATGCTAATTTTACCTTCTGATTTATAGGTTTTGATGGGGTTGAGATTCATGGAGCTCATGGGTACCTTATAGACCAGTTTTTGAAAGATCAAGTGAATGATCGAACAGATGAATACGGTGGATCACTCGAGAACCGTTGCAGATTTGCATTAGAGATAGTTGAAGCTGTTGCCAATGAAATAGGTGCAGATAGAGTTGGAATAAGGTTATCTCCCTTTACAGACTTTATTGAAGCAGTAGACTCTGATCCAAAAGCATTAGCTCTCTACATGGTTGAGGCCTTGAACAAATATGGAATTCTCTACTGCCACATGATCGAGCCAAGGTTAAAAATGATGGGAGATGTAAGTGAATGTCCTCATACTCTTCTGCCTATGAGAAAAGCTTTCAATGGCACTTTCATTGCTGCCGGGGGCTACACCAAAGAAGATGGAAACAAAGCTGTGGCTGAAAACCGTGTGGATCTGGTTGCTTATGGTCGATTGTTTTTGGCAAATCCTGATTTGCCGAGGCGATTTGAGCTTAATGCCCCTCTTAATAAGTATGACAGAAATACTTTCTACACCTCAGATCCAGTCATTGGTTACACTGATTACCCGTTTCTTGAAGCCAATGGCGATGCTTAAGTTCACAGCAGGAAATAACAATCATTAGTCCAGTTGAATTCCAGGAATGTATGTTTCTTTTTGTTTTCATTTTTCTTATTGATAAAATCATGTGTAGCACGATACATGCAATATTACAAGCAAAATCCCAGTGCCAATTATCAAGTAATTAGTAGAGGCTATGGGTTTCTTTAAGTGATTCATGAAGTCTTCTGGATTTTAATCCAAACTCGTTCATCTTTTATGAGCTTTGTACCTCATTTGTCAAATAAAAAAGGCATTTGGCAATGACCGTCACTTATTCCTTTGCTCTTTGCTCTTTCCTTTTTTTTTTCTTCTCCTTTGCTATTTATAAGTAGTAGGGTTTAAGCCATTTAAAAAAATTGATAAAACCTTGTCGCCGTCGTGCTAAAACAGTGAAAATTGATTACAATTAAGTTAAGTCAACAAGCAAAAACACATTCAACTATAAAATTTAAGATTTCATATTAAAATTCTCAAATTGAAATTATGAATGAACAAGTGAAAGTTATGATATGAAATAAAAAATTTCTCGTCGTATGTTATAAAATAAGATAAACAATTTTTTATACATATGTATAATCTTGAATTATAACTCCATCGGATTTGGAAATTCAAATTAAATGAATATAGTGTTCTTAATTGCTAAAGTAATTTGAAACGTCGTCGTCATGCATGAGATCTATCCGCCATAAGCAGCCAGCAGCCTGATCAAGACTGACCCTTGAATTCATGCACACAGACTAAACATAAAAATGTCAATTTGATGCATTATGAATCTGGTCATCAAAGGTTCAATTCAATGCATTGCTGCCACCTTCTTCAAGCAACATTACATATTTTTCTTGGGCCCCATTTTTTCTGCTTTTCACCTTTATAATAACTTTGTAATGATCAAGTAATAGGATCAAATACATATGTTTTCTTCAATATTTTCTGTCAACAAAACCTAATGGATCTCGCACTCTTTACGAAAATAGATATAAATCACTAATTATTGAAATAATTAAGTTAAAATACAAAATAAATCCTTGTGCTTCCAAATGAATCCATATCTTTTTATTACAATCAATTAAGTCTTTAATCAATTATTTACAATTAATTGAGTTCTTGTTTAAATGGAAATTTTAACACCATTAACTCTTTGAACCATGGGAAGAATTGTCATGACATAAAATATATGAAAAAAAAAAGTCACACAAAATTTTATAAACATGTGTCAAAATAACTATTAAATTATATTCACGTGTCAAGAAGTGCTTCCCATGAGTTAGGTTATTTTAAACTCTAGTTCACCCTTTGCCTAACCCTTCTGTTATTCTCTTTAAACAATCGAAAATTTATTCAAATTCAAGTTTACTTTACTTTGCATGTGGTTGATTGAGATTTGAAATCGAGATAAAGTTTGGTATTCAATTTAGAGTGAAATATTCAATTTAGAGTATGAGATCAGAGATAAGAGTCTTTAATCTAAGGGAAAGTTTGGTATGAAGGAAATGAAAGCACATTCTCTGCAATGTGTCCAATTAAATTATATTACAGTATTTGTATTACAACAAATCACTACAATACAATATTACAATACAATTACATTATAATCAATGGATGTAATGCGATTACAGTCCAAAATCAATGTAATCAAATTATATTGCAATTTACAATATTTTTAAAGATAGTTTTACTTTTCAACTTTGTTAAAGACATTTTGTAATGTTATAATTTATTATATATATATGTATATATATATATATATATATATATATAGTTTTTGAGAGATGTCTCTTTATTACTCTTAGTAGTCATTCTCTGTTGGATGGTCGATAGTGATTGTCAATAAAATTTATATGATCTTTCAAAAAAAAAAGAAATTAAAAAAACTATATAACATAGGAAATTATATTAAGAAATAAAAAAAATGTACAAGATTATAATAAAAAATGAAAATAAAATATATGACATTAAAAATATATTTGCGAGATGATATTATATAAAAATTAATAATAAAAATATATAAGTATATTAAACTTACATTTTAATAGAGTTCTTTTCAAAAATACCTCTCATACATAAAGTGTTTTTGAAAATAACCATCTTTATAATTTTTACTATTTTTAGCTAAGAGAAATTAATTTTGAATGAAATTACCCTTAATGAAACTGACTCATATGTTTAGGTCCGTACCACAAATCAACTCATATCTTTGGAGCTTTCTTTGCTAGACTATTTATCTCTAGAGTATTCATTGCCAGAAAAGAAAATCTTTAAGTATTTTGAGTATTTTGAAGTGGTTTTTAATATACAAAGAAAAACCTTTGAGCGTTTTGAGATTTTAAGTATTTTGAAGTGATTTTTGATGTATAAGGAAAAACCTTTAAGCATTTCGAGCATTTTTTGCCAAGTAAGTATATCCGTTAATTATATTGTTAAATAAAATATGGTGTATTGTTTGAAGTTATTAATTTTATTAAATAGAATTCAGTAGTTTTGATGGTTTATAGGTATTGTGTGACTAGTTTTTAGGCATTACGTTATTAATTTTTAAGCATTGCATGGCTGATTTTTAGGTATTGCTGAACTAGTTAATATGACATTGTGTAACTTAGGCAATACCTAAAAATCAATCACACAATGTCTAAAATCAGTCACGTAATGTCTAAAAACTAGTATTGTAATATCTAAAAACTAATAACACAATGCCTAAAAATCAGTAATGCAATATCTAATAACTAATTAATTTGTTTGTTTGTAGTCAGATTTAAATTGCCAAAGTCATATAATATTTTAATTTACAGATATGTCTAATCAATTTCATACCTTCAATTTTTGGGTTTTATGAATAAACCAATAAATCTAATAACCTCAAACACATATCATGATGTCATCTTTGCTCTTTCGGATGGTGAGTTAGACAGTATTTGGCAAGAAAGAGAAATTGAGATTTAATTTTAAAATTTTTTTCTAAATGGCGAGATAGAGAAAACTAAAATCATTTTAATTTGTTTGAAATTGTTTAAAATGCATTATTGTCAAGTCATGTCAAAAGTTGACTAAAAATAGTTAAAATTATAATGAAAGATATTTTGAATTGGGCTTATGAAGAGAATTATTTATCATAATTTTCTCATTTTAATAGATAAGGATAATTCTAAAAATTAAAATTACATTCTCAATAAAATATTTATAAACCAAACCCTGTAATATTATCTTCCTTCATTGTAATAATTATTTTGCTTATATACCAAACACTACAATATTATTTTCCTTGCAATCACATTGTAATTATAAAATACCAAATTCCACATATATTCTTGTTATCGGTTAGCTACTTTCGTAGAATCATAATAGGGTATTACTTTTTATACGTTTTACAATAGAAGTGTTAAATTTTTTCAATACAAAATTATGGATTTATATTATTTATATTTATTTTGTCTTTTCTGAAATAGGCTAAGCTTACTTGGTCTTGATAAAGTTACAATTAATTATATCTTTTAATTAGATCTACGTATTCATGTATGTAATTAATAGTGATACATGAATCTATTAATTCATGCATGCAATAGTGATACATGAATTTGCTTATTCATGTATGCAATAGTGATACGTGAATATAATAAATGTAGACTTACTATGTAGGCTTATGTAGGAAACCTTATATCCTATGATAAAGGGGACTAGGGATTCATTATATAATGGAAAAGGTAGGTCCCTTCTCCTATCGAGCAAAATATAATAATCTTACTCATTAGAGAGTTACAAAGAAAAGAAGAGGAAGATCCTGTGCGTTGAAGATTGGTAATCAATTTGGTCAATATTGTTTTTGCTGTTAAATATTGGATTAGAAATTAGGTACGCTTTGTATTTTAAATTCTTATTATGGTATATCTTAAATTAGTATAACCTTATTTATACATAAAGTTTTATCAAGAAAGACTCATGGATTGATTTAACAATCTTGACTTCTTAAAACATGAGACATGCAAGATTTCCGTTTTGATTGGTTCTATGGCCATTTGAAATTCCACATGCTTACTTGAGTACTAAACATAAGTTATGCATGTTATACTATTTCTACAAATCACCCTAGATTCAGATCTAAGAACAAGTAGAGATGATAATAATACAAAGGTGAAGAATTCATGGAAGAAAGTTAGAGTGAAAGTAGAAACTTTTAATTACCATTGTTCTTGAAATTGCATAATTTTGTCCAATCTAATCTAAATGAAAAAAAAAAAGAATTGGAGAGAGATAAAAAACAATTAAAAAAATTAGAGAATAAGGCTCTGCACATTGAAACCAACCAAATCCATATTGGGGTAAAGGCTACGGCCATACAACAAGTCTTGCGCTCACATTAGACCCCTTATGAAGATTGGAAAGTCAAATGCCTACCTTTCAGAAGGAGGTGGGCTTAATGGCCCCAAAAGGGAAGCCCACGAATGAAGGTCCAGAATGGGAGGGACCACCTGGCACCTGCAATTAAAAGTGTGCTTCAGCTTTGGGTTCCACCTTGGATTGAAATAATGGAGCAAAGATTCCATGTTGTGATGGAAATGATTTTCCGGGATTAAAAAATTGGAGAAAATGAAGTTGGTCACATTTGGATTCAAACCCAACGGGTAAGAAGGGGACCCACGGTTCACCCACATTACTCAAAATTATCTTTGAATCCCTCACAATAATTGTTGCTTCTCGCCCCCACCCCCCCCACCCCAAAAAAAAAACAAAAATCAGAAAGAAGAGAGAAGCAAAAGAGGGTAACCAAACCAAACTGCTAACTGCTAAACACCAACAAGTGAGCCAAAGAATGTTGAATTCGACCTCAAATCAGCTTATCTTGTTGTGCTTCGTTCTAATCTTTGGCACTGTCACCGCCACTGACCACATTGTCGGTGCTAACAAAGGCTGGAACCCTGGCATCAACTACACCCTTTGGGCCAACAACCACACCTTCTATGTTGGAGACCTCATCTGTACTCTCTCTTTCTCTCTCTCTCTAACCATCTGTGTTTGTATTTGTAGTTTTGTACCATTTCGTTTTCTTGTCTTTCAGAGAAATGAAGGAAACGGTGGGTTTTCTAAGTTAAACACTACTAAATGATTATGGGTAGTATGAAGTGCAAAACATTGATTTCGGGGTAATGCGAAAGTACCCATCTGTCCTGAATCTGCTTTCTGATTTGACTGCCTTTATTTGTGAATGTTTATATTTCATCTAGTCTTTGTATTTTGAGGCTGACATAGGCAGAGGGTCCTTGGTCTAATACCATCTTCAACTCTGTCTTTCCTTCCAGCCTTTAGGTACCAAAAGAACCAATACAACGTGTTTGAAGTGAACCAAACTGGGTATGACAACTGCACAACAGAAGGAGCACTAGGAAACTGGAGCAGTGGCAAGGATTTTATACCTCTCAATGAGTCCAAGAGGTACTACTTCATTTGTGGGAATGGCCAGTGCTTCAATGGCATGAAAGTTTCTGTCCTTGTTCATCCACTGCCTTCACCAGCTGCCTCACCCGTTGCCAACCATACATCGAACAGCTCTGCCGCTGCGCCGATAGTTTTGCCTGGGGGCGTGGTCGGTTTGAGGGCTTTGGTTGTGGCATTAGCTTCTATATGGTTTGGATCTGGGTGGATCTAGCAGGAGTTTCAGTTGGTTATCCAAGCTTAGTGAACCGCATTTTTTTTAACTTCTAAAATGTAACATTTCTTCTGCTTGTTTCTCTATCATTTTCTTAATTTATTTAGCCAAATTGGTAGTCTTTCATTGATGAAGTGATCGACTTGAACTCTCACTAATTTGCCTCTTCTCTTGGCTCTTCACTCCAAGCCTGGAAGGCCAGTTTCTTTTATCAATGTGAGCGTGCTCTGACTCATTTGAAGTGCTTTTTGGCCATACCAGTTGGTAAATTTCCTCCATACATAGAATGCTATGGTACGGTGAGGGAGAGGACTGGGTACTCTTGATTTTTCAATCACCCCTGCACCCTCTTTGGCCAGATTTTTCTCCAATAAGATTGACGTCTAGATTGGTCAAAAGGAAAAAGGATTGACACGCAAAAGTTTAGTTACTGACCAATTGCATAAATTGCCTAAATCAATCTGTTTAGGCGTGCAGGCAGGGGCGGGCGGTGGGTGGCATGGTTATGGGAAATTTTTGAAAATTTTTAATTATTATATATAATTTTAATAATTTTGAAAAGTAATATATTTATGGAAGTTGTGGTCCTTTAAAAATTTGGAAATATTTTATTTATTATATATTTTTAATGCTTTTTAAAATAAATTTTTTATTTAATAATTAATATAAATAATAAATAATAAATTGATTTTATAAGTTCTAATAAATGTTATCTTAATTTAATTTTATTCACACTTCTTTCTTCCTTTCTTTCTTTTTCTCTTTTTCTTTTTTTTTGTTTCTTTTATTTTACTTTATTCTTCCTTATATTATTAATTATTGAAATACATTTTATTTTTTAAAAGAGAGATTTATGATCTTATGAATTTAAATAAGATAAAGTATTTTTTATCTTTTTTTTTATTTATATTATTTAGTTATTGTGTAAAATTTTATAAATAGTATTTAATTATTTATATTTTATATATTATATTTAATGAATTTAGAAAATATTATCGAGCATAACTTTTTTGTAAGTTTTTATTTTTTTATGTTATATAAAATTATATTTTATTATAAATTTTTTTATTGTTGTTTAAATGCAATGTATTAATTTTAAAACTTTTAAACTTTTATTTTTTTTTATTTTTGATTCCTAATAAAAATTAATTAACTACACTCCTGCGTGCACGTGGGTGTCACATATCTCCAGCAAACGTTCCTTTCGATAATAATACTGACTTCTTTTTAGGGGCATTGGTATCGGATTTGGGAGCCGCTGAGAAACAGCTTGACATATTCGTACTCGACATTGGGGCCACTGCACATTTGCCTCACTCATCAAAACAAGGCTATGCGAAGTTGATCCTTAATGGAAAGTTGCAGTAGGGTCGAACCTGACCAAACCATGAAAGCTTTTAGGTTCAGTGGGTTTTTATTTGCCTGGAGAATTATGTCCTATTTTTGTGGAATGAATTAGCAGGTAGCTGAAAATGGGAACCTATGACAATGGCCTGCTATTATGAAGGGAGGAGAGGATAGGTTTAAGGATTGCAGCTGAAGTTGGAAATGGGGTTGCATATCAGCTTTGCGAGGTATGGTGAATTGTTTCAAATAGAAGACAATTTACACTTCTTGAGCTCAGTAGGAAATGACTCTGGTATCAAAATATATATGTCTGAACCAATGGAAGGGCCCCATATTTTCAAAATCCAGGTTAGCATCCCACTCCCATCCAATAGTCATCAAGGCATGAACCATAAGTATAGAGCAGAGAAGAGGTGGTGTCAAACCCCATCCTCAACGTAGAGGAAAAAATATTTAATTCTTGGCCAACTGCTCTAAGACAGATCTATATTAACCCATTGGGCTGTTTCGTGTGATGGCATGTTTGAACCTATTGCTCCGAGGCTAGTGCTCCAAAGCAAATTTAAGATTTACGAGATGATAACTTACAAGAAAATGTCATGATCATCATAAGGTTTGTCGTTTCTGCTTTAAACTACAACAGGTTACAGGTACACTATCTATAAATATAGTACTGTGTTGGATGAACCACCGGGTTGCTGTTCTTCTGGTATTGATGAGGTTTTGTCAGAAAAGAAGGGGAAAGAAGATAGATTGGAGCAGGCAATGTTGCCCTTGCGTCAAGCATGTGTTTTCCTTGCCTTGAGACCCGACCCCGTCTTCTTTCGCAAAAACAAAGAAAAAACAACATACTCCTGATAACTACATTTCATCCACCCAAAGGAACCAAAACAGTAACAGCATCATTTTCAAATACAATACATGATTGAATTGCTATTTGTTTTGGTCTAGCAAATAGCCAAAAAGCCATGGTAGTCACATCACATTTTACCTCTAAAGAAAAAGGAAGTTTTGAATTCCTCACTCCCAAGTCCCAACCTCTCCAAGTCCTTTATAAGGCTAAGGTGATAGACATGAAATGCATCGAGTTTATCTCGTATCCTACACAAAAAAAAAAAAAAAATAAAAGGACAAAGATAAAGTACTCGTTTTTACTGTTAACACTGTTACCATGTGTGTTTACTCTGACCGGTAGCCATGGTAGTCCCCAAGGTTCAATGATTTATGGTGATTAGCTTTAGGCCGTGGTCATGATTATAGGAAAATGACTTGTGCGGTAGCAAGGCAGCAAACAGAAACCAAAAATTAAAGCAGCAATCATCTGTGTCTCAAAGGAACTTAAAATGAGTGGTGAATTGAAACTACCTGAAGTAAAATGTGTTTAAAGCAGGTGGACCAACACACTTAAATATGGTATTGCACAAGTAGAAGCTTTTCCATTAATGCAGCAAAATATTCAACCCCAAAACTCAAGGGCAATGTCTTTGTCCTTATTATAGTGAGAGCTTGTTCCCTGGGAAAGCATTAAATGTGGAGTTTGAATCTTTCATTCTCGTTCTTTGATTGTGTAACCAGCTGGATGTAATCTGTTACATTTTTGTTATCTAGTGAAGAGAGTGTTGTTAATGGAATTGAACCATTACAGGTAAAAAGTTTTGCACCGAAATGCTTTTTGAAAATATGCACCAACAATAGCGAAAGCTGCAGAATCTAGCAGAGAGGAGAGGGACAGTACATGAGTAGCTTGCAGAAAAACAAGAACCCATGCTTCCAGTTTTCAAACTATGCCACAGGCTGTGAAACAGGTTATGTATTCACAACAAACAAAAGAAATGAACGTTTGCTCAAGATTCTAAGACAAATTCAAAACTACTACCTAGAAAAACTATCAAATTATACAAGATTGAGAAAATGGATTCCAGATTCAGGTGCAAAAACTTCAACTGATATTAACTGAATTAACGGGCTCCGTTTCATGTCTCTCTTTCATGTATGTGACTGAAGGGGCATACCATTCTCCTACCAAATCAAGCTACAATTACATCATCAGATTTTCATAACTGGCTAAAGCTGCATATGGGACTTACAGGATATTGAGTAGATATACAGAATTTGTGAGATGCATATGGGAAACACAGACCATCAAAGCTTCAGAGATATATAGGATAGATATCGAACTTCAATTAAGTCATCAGCATCAAGTTAGTAGAAAAGAAAGTACAAATCATTCATATAATATACAAACAACATAATCATCATGATACACACCTTCAGTCCCCCATATACATTTTGAAGAACAGCTTCCACTCTTCTCTGCTATATTACACTCAACAGTCACCAAACCCCCCAATTTGACAGCAGAAACAGAAGCAAAATTGAAAGGATTACCAAAAACTACTCTGCATTTGCCTTCTGCTTTCTCCTTGATCTGCTGTATAATTTAGAAGGTGGAGATGGAGAAAACTCAAATGGGATTGGTGGGAGATCCATCTCCCCTTTCAGGATCCTTACAATCTCCCCAATATCTGGCCGCAACTCAGGCATTTTCTGCAGGCAACTAAGTGCCAAATTTATGCACAAGCTTGCCTGCTCCTTATTGTAATCATCTTTCAATCTCTCATCTACCAGTTCTAACACATTTCCAGATTGAGCTAATTGCCTACACCAGCTTATTAAGTTTGCTTTTTCAAGCCTCATAGGTGAAGCAAGAACGTGCAATGGCCTTCTACCAGACACAATCACAAGGATCAAAACTCCTAAACTGTAAATGTCAGCCTTCTCCATCAAGTAGCCACAGCCATTATACTCTGGCGCAACATAACACAAAGTCCCCCTCATGCTTGTTGTGCTGCTTAGCTCACGACTAAAAAGATCCCCGCTCCACATGTCACTTCCAACAGAATTGTTGTTCTTTCTCCTCCATCCCCTTCTAAAACTGAACTCTCCATTTGCATCACAGTCATCTTGATTTGGTTCCCCAAACTTCTTTCTCCGGTGAAAATAAAACCGCCTTCCCAGATCAAAATATGGCATTTTAAATCCTTTCTTCCACTTTGTCTTAAGCTGCTTCAGCTTACTATCCTTCTTGCTTATCTCACCTAAATGCTCGTCTTTCCACCATTCTTGCATCTTCCTATGTTTCTTTTTCCGATTTTTCCTTCCTTTTGGTTCTTTCTTCTCAAAACCCTTATCCAAAGCTTCAAAGCCAAGTCCTTGTACCTGGGGTTCATTAACATCGTCCAACTTCTCCAACTGAGTTGAATTGTCCAACTCAATTTTTTCAGGAGTGGCCTTTTTCTCATCATCCCAATCAGGATTTGAAGGACATATCTGACTCCCTATCCACTCCATAACATAATCTTTACTACACAATTCACCACTCCCGTCCTGCCTCCACCACCAATCCTTCCCCCATTGTTTTGTATTTGCTGCCTCATCAACACCCAAACTAGCGCTAGAATTCAACTCTTTACTATGATCAATGCTACCAAACTCATCATCATAAGGCACACACTTAGTGTTCCAATCATCACCAGCAATATCCACACCAGTAACCTCCTTCCCTTTTCCATTGTTCCCAACTTTACAATCACTCTCACTAGCTATGTTAGCATTGTAATTGAAAGAATTTAAATTCAGAGCCTTAACATTATAACATTTTTTACTATTTTTTGAAGAAGAAGAAGCTTGCAAGGCAAGTGCAAAGTCTACCTCATTGTTGTTACTGTCCACAGGAGTCCCAATTGCTGGAGTCTGTTCACCAGTAGTTCCTCCCAAATTCCCAGATAACTCTTGGCTCTTCCATAGCTCTTGACTCCTTCCCAAATCTTGACTAAAGAAATCCACTCCGAACTCACCCTCCACTTTAATTCTGGACAATCCAAAATCTGAAATCTTTGCTCTAAAATCAGAATCAAGCAACACATTACTAGGCTTAATATCTCCATGAATCACTGGCGGATCACAACCAAAGTGAAGAAATTCAAGAGCTTTAGCAACATCAACGATAACATCAAACCTTCTTTGCCAATTCAAGCTTAAATGACCATCTCCAAAAAGTGATTCTTGCAAGCTTTTATTTGGCATATACTCGTAAACAAGCAAACGCTTATTTTTTTCAACACAATACCCCAAAAGGGTAACCAAAAATGGTGATCTTAACCCACCAAGAATCTGCAACTCATTTTGAAACTCTCTCTCAGTTTGCAAAGAAACAGTATCAAGCCTTTTGATGGCAAACAGTTTACCATCTCTGACAATGCCACGGAAGACAGTACCTGAACCACCTTTTCCTATAATATTGGCATCATCAAAATCATTGGTAGCATTCTTTAACTCTTTGTAACAAAACCTTTGGAGCTTAAGAGGAGCACTAGAGTCAAAAGGGATGGTTCTAGCTCGGTTTGAAAGAGAGTTCCAAAGATGGTAAAGAAAGTAAATTATTGTAAAGAGAATAACCACTGAAGATGAGATGGTTAGGATCAGGAATATGACTCTTGTTTTGCTGATGAAACTTGGTCTTGGTAGGTTTGGACCTGGAGGTAAAGGCCTTGAAGGCATGGTGTTTTTTTCTTCTTGTTTCAGTTTCTGGGTATCTCAGTTTTTCTTGGTTTGGTTACTGGATTATGGTGAAGTGAAGAAAAAAAAAAGTTGGAAATGGGGTTCTGTTTTTGCTGCCCTATTTTCTTAATGTGTATTCTTTTTGTATTTTTCTTCTCAGTGTTCATGTCACTGCTGCCTGTATCCAATGTGAGGTTGCTTTACAGTTGGATAATGAGAAGAAAATCTGATAATGTGAGTCTTTGATAATATATTTTAATGGGATTTCCCTGTTTACAGTAGTGGTGATTAGGCAATGAGGATTATGAAAAGGAGAAAAGGAGGGTCCCCGAGGAGCTTTCGAGCTTTGACTGAAGAGGAAGTTTTATGCGGATAAAAGTCATACCTAAGGAATAAAATAAAAAATACAGATAAAGAAAATGGAGGGAATGTGTTTTACTTCACGCGCCATATTTTGCGCGTGCTCCACGTTAACTAAAGCAAATTCTAATGCTCAACCTCTGCACCTTCGTGGGGATGAGGTACTTTTTCGGACAACTGTTTTTTTTTTTAAATTTTAATATTTTTTATATTTGGATGATAATGTAAACAAATTATTTTTTGTTGTTCTTTGAATGGCTTTATAGAAAATATTTTTTTGTTTTTAAAATTAGTATCATTATTAAGTAAATCTAATATTAAAAATGCAATTTTGGACATTATTTTTGAAATGGATTATTTATGTATAATGTTAATTAAATGTGACCATAAGTCACCGGGTTAAATCTAATGGACATTTCTACAAAATAAGTTTAACATTTACGTTCGCCCCGTCAAGTCCGTCTACTTAATTTTTACTCACTAATTTTATAATTATTTTAAACATATTTAAGTCATGGCCAAGTCGGACTAAGTCACGCCCAGTGACAGGTCTAGCTCGAAAGGCACGAAAGCTTTTGAAAAACTAGTCTTCCATTCTTACGAAATGAAAAACAATTTCTATATTTTTGACCCATTTTCCATTGACTTTCAAACATTAGAAAATTCAAAAATAGATTTTTGAAAGCCTTTTTGCGAGACAGGAGGATTTGGCTAGTGTCATGTCCGGTTCCCAGCAGTTGAGTTTAACTGTCTGATCTCAAAGGTTCCTATGCACTTTGCAGCAGACTTAAGCATTCAGTTGGCACTGGGTGTAAGCAATGATAGTCTTTTGAAGCAATGAAATATAAAAATGCTAGTAATTTTCCAACTTACTAGCATAAACAATGATAATTTATCAGTTAGTTACTAGCCTAAGCAAATAAGCATTCAACTTTGAATGATTTATCATTGGAGGATCAAAGTTTTCAGACATTATTGTTGTTAATATAATTAGACAATTGGGTTCTTATCAAGTTGTTGGTATAAGTTGAAAGGTTTCTATTATTTAGATAATCATTGAAATGTTGAAAAGATGTAAATGGATTGGGATTTAATTAATACTCTTAATAGCTCATCTATATGCTATTTTAAGTATAAATACAATAATGTTTCTTTCACTTATAAATTTATTTTAAATTTCAAAAGAAAAAAAAAATAATCATAGCATCATCCCTATATAATAATTAGGAGGCATTTTGTGCCTTACAATATAATATGATCATAAGAATTTGATTGCTAGAAAAATAATATTACAGCGTTTAATGTACATAAAAGATATTAATTAAAATAATATGAATCTTTCAATTCTAGCTAAAGTGATGAAGTGAGATAGGGAGCGGACATACTATAGTCTTGGGTAAGTATATATTGAAGTTAGACCGCCTATCTCTCTCATCTCCACAACATCAACTTTTGGTCTAAGATTGAGTCTAACTCTTCCCCACCTTCTCTTAACATTATGATTTGATGAATAGAGTTTAATTCCATTGGCAATGAACTAACATTGTGACGATGTTGCTGTCACTACCCTAGTTTTAAACCAATTTTCAACACAATAAGCATGCATCACAAAGAATTGTTTACATGTGTAACTTATAGAAGTAGCAAAAACTAACTTGTTAGTTATGGAAAGCAGCAAGATGTTATGTTGAAATGTCATTCTCCTATTATACTTGGTAAATAATTAAAGATATACAGTTGTTTTCTTTCCATCAAGATGTAACCATTCCAACTATATTTGAATCCAAATGGGATATCACCGAAGGTCATGATGATTAGACAAACAATGTTTCACCCCAACTATACTGTTGTATTTTGTTTATAAAACCTTTTTTATTGTGTGGAATGATTGACTTTAGAATGTTTGTTTTTCAAAAGGTGATAATATGAAAAGCCTTCTTTTATGGTTGATCCCATTCACTACCCAATTCTCTCACATCGATTAATTTTTTCTTTTACGTATACTTATCATTGAGTCGAATACTTGAATGTGAAAAGATTGAGAGTTTAAGTACTCACTTGAAAGGGGAAGTCACCTACCATACTAAACAAAAATTTCATGCATTTTGAATTGTTAAGAGTTATCTAATTTCAACTTAGATAGATGGAGCTTGGGTCTATGCTGGGGCCATTAAAATACCCTCACAGAGAGTCAGTGGCCAGATCGACCACTAGTTGTGAACCAGATTTGCGATGTCGTTTCTGTCGTTTCTTTCTACTTATTTAGAGGTGTATACATCTTTTCCTTTACACTTTACACGCCTAACGAGGAAATGGCTGTAATTGTCAAAAGAGAGAAGAAAGGGAAAGGGAAATTTTGGCTTGCAAAAAATGGTTATGGGTGGCATGTTGCTATTGTGATAATGGTGTCTAGTGCACATTCAACTTTTGCTGCTTTTGTGTGTGTGTGCTTAGGCAGGTTGTGAAACACTGAACATGGATGGTGCTTATGCTTTGTGGGGTCTTTCGTTTTACCAAAAGGGGCGGTGGGTGGGGATGTTAGAGTAATCAGCCCTTTGGGATATTTAAACAGGGAAAAAAGGGGAGGTGACATTTGAGCATTCGAGAATGGATGCTTTGGATACTCTTTCCCTTATCCTCTCTCAAGTCCTAACCAATTGATGTCTTTGAAATTTACCTTCTTTACTTTACTAGTTGTGGGCTTTTTTCTTTGCCACCATCTGTCTTCGGGAGGCACCACTAATAGATGGTTTTTTAAGGATACATGCTATTCGAGGGCATTGTGCTCTATAAAATTTAAATTAAGATGCATGAGGTTAATATACGATGAGGAGAGATACTTCTGTTCATATAACTAATTGAAAAGTTACATCCTTGGGTGTTCCCATGTATTAACACTTCTCCTAATGAAAACCACCAACACTTTTTGATTGAGTGACTGTTTCTCAACCAAAGCATTTTCGTGTGTGATTGTTTTAGCTAGTGTTTGGTTTAAGTTTTTGAAATTAGACATGGATGTTTGAAAATAGATCGATTTGATTTGGTGTCTCTGTTTGTTTTTTTTTTTTATCCTCAATGTCATTGCTCGCTTGTCTCATGAAACTTCATCATCGGTTCTTAGTTCTAAATGTTTTTGAAATATATATGCAAACGTGAACATAAAATGACAATAGTTGAGACTACATTTCAAGATATATTGATATTAAACTTTCAAAGGATACGGAAAGAAAGGTTGTATAAGAGGGGTAGGGTAAATTATAAAAAGACATGGGCATAAGGTTTGAAGCATGTATAAACAAACTGTACGAGGGAAAAAAGTTTGGATGAATCATCAGAAAACCATCCATGACAAATGTCTAGTTTGAAGGATAAGATCCATACACGAAACTTCCATGGAATGATAAAAAGAGGATTTAGATGGAGCCCATATTGAGGGATTCTGTTTTCCGCAGCTACAGTTGGATGTTTTCTTGTGAAATAATTACTAGTAAATGCTACAAGTCCTATTTATTGATGCAACACTAGCTTCCCCATGTCTGGACAAAACAATACCATATATCTGTGGGAGAAAATTTTAAGAAACTTGACATAAGGAGACAGCCCCTATTTAGGATAAGTTTTCTCCTGAATTGATAACAACAATTCACAATATTGAACCATTATTGACTAAAATCATTGCAAAAGATTAGGACTTTTTTGTTGTGTTTTTATTTTTTAGTATCATTATCCTATCTCTTTTGCCTATTTTTAGGTGTTGAACCTTACGATCGTGTGTCATGAAGTTAACCCAAAAAACAACAACAATAAAACACCCAAACAAATAGAAAAATATAAAAACTTACGTGGTTCAACGTCTTGTCTACCTCCACAGATTAAAGAACAACAAAAATCTCTTTCAATGGTTTTCCAAATCAAGTCAAAGACCTTTGTACACCATCTCTCAATAACTTCATAAGAACACTCATTCACACCACCTTAACTGTACTTAAAACAAAATATAAGGTTACAAGATGTCTTCTCTTTTAAGATTCCGAAAACACTACCCACGTGATCCATTTTATAATATAAAAATTCAAAGTAAGATGAAATTATGACTTAATATAGAACAAAAAGTTCAAAACTCAACGTTGTTGCACGTAGATAAAAACTCTAATCAAATATGATTTAAAATTTCATATATATATATATCGGATTAATTTCGTGGTTACAAAAGTAAGAAGAGTAAACACATGCACCAGATGGTAGAATCAATAGTATGATTCCATTTAAGTGACACGAGAAACGCTTGCAAAAGCTAGTAGGACTCTTTTTGAAGCAAAAATAGGAAAAAGGGGAATGGGGCATAACTTTTGACTAAAGGTGTTGGTCGCAGCATGCTTTGCCATGTGAGAATGAATATTATTTGAGCGGTGGCTCATGCAAATCGAGTCAAAAAATATTCATAGGCATGGAGAATCTCATTGTTTCTTTTTCCGCCCCTCGTGGGGAGGACAACTATTGCCTTATCTACGCTACAGACCCAACTACCACAAATCACTTATCTATCAACTCATGTATGGGCAAATCTATATAACATAATTAAAGCGGACCCATCTGCCATGGGACACAATGTACTATATGTATAAAGGGCTCAAGAGAGATACTATTTCAATTTTCAACCAGTCAAGTCAAATTTAGCTTAGGTGTTGTTACCATTTCCATTAAAACAAATAAGATTAGACTAGGGAATAATGCTTTTTAAGAAAATTTTAAATTATTTACAAAAATTTAAATAAATTTTTATTTTTTTATTACGTTTAGTTAAATCTTTATATTTTTATTTTAAATCAAATAAATATTTATGATTATAATTAGTCATTTTTATGTCACATGGTGATGATATGACACTAACATGACACTGATATAAAATCAACATGATGTTGACATCAGGGGCTAACTTAAAAATTTTTCTAAGTGGTGTCATTACTAATAATTAAAATTTCTTTTCTCAATCCAATCTGTCTAGAGAATCTTTAGATCAAATTTACCACGACTTTACTTGAAAGATTATTAAGTACCATCATTAGTACAATTATGTAATTGTTGCAAAGGACTTGAGACAATTTCTTGTGTTTTAAAATATCTTTTCATGACTTATTTATTCAAAAACCTGTTAACAATTACTATTTATTTCTTATTAGCATAAACTACAATATTAAAATTAAATAAAATATGATCTTGCATAGCAAATGGTTCAACAATTAACAATTTGACAAGTTTCTATTTATTGATCAAAATCAAGTATAAGTATCCACAAACCATATAAAGTTAAATACAAAAATAAAATATTCAAACAATATATCTACAAAATAAATCAAAAAAAGAAATACTTAGATATTATTTGACATGCAATACTATTTTCTATTAGATAGATTCTATTTGGGTCTCAAACTCTCAAATTAATCAAAAATTATTTAGACACGAAGTATTTAAAAACTTAATTTGGGTTGTAAATTACTTATAATTGAAGTCTAGAAGAGTTATTTTGGGAAGGTGAAAAACATAGCCAAGGAGCAAGAAGAGGAAGGATTTGAATTTTTTGATAGGAAGAGTAGTTTAGGTTTTGACTTTTTTTAATAAAATCTTAAATTATAGAAGAAATTTTTTTTGTCTCTCTATGTAGAGTTTAAATATTAATATATAAATTACTTTTACTTGGAACCTTTGACCCCACTCTTTATAAAATTGTAAAAAAAATAGTGGGTTCATTAATATATTAACTACACAAAACCCTAAGTAAATAGTATAACAACTACTTTCAATAAAAAAAAATAGTATAACAACTAAAACATTTTAGGAAATGAGTGGTGTCACACCACTCACTTCAACAGGTATGGACCAAGAAATTTTTTTGAGTGGTGTTATAACTAAAATAATAATAATTAAAAAAAATCCTCAATTTAGGATCTTTTGGAAGAGTACTTAGATCAAATTTGATACCACTTTACTTAGAAAATTGTTAAGTACCATCATTAGTAGAATTATGTTATGTCTTGAGTCTTGTGAGACAATTTATTGTATTTTAAAATATTTTTTCATGACTTATTTATCCAAAAACCTGTTAAAATTACTACTCATATCTCATTAGCATAAACTATAATATTAGAATTGAATAAAATATAATCTTGCCTAGCAAATTATCAAGGTCAACTACTAACAATTTGACTAATTTCTATTCATTGATCAGAACTAAGTATAAGCATCTACAAACAACATAAAGTTAAATACAAATATCAAATAATCAAACAATATATCTACTAAATAACTCAAAAAAGAAAGTCTCATAATTTCAAAATATTATTTGACATGCAATACTATATTCTCTTAGATAGAATCTGTTTGGGTTTCAAACTATCAAATAAATCAAAAAATATTTAGACATAAAGTATTTGAAAACTTAATTTAGGTTGAAAATTACTTATAATTAAAACTTAGATGAGTTGTTTTGAGAGAGTGAAAAACGTAACCAAGGATTGAGAAGAGGAAAGGTTATTATAGGTTTCAAAAGTAGGACTTGAATTTTTGGAGAGGAAGGAGGAGAGTAGTTTAGGTTTTAACTTTTTTAATAAAAACTTAAATTATAGAAGGAAATTTTTTTTATCTTTTAGTATTTAAATATTAGTATATAAATTACTTTTTGATAAATTTACTTGGAATCTTTAACCCACTCCTTACAAAATTGTAAAAAAATTAGTGGGTTTATTAATGTCATTAACTATATAAAACTCTAGATAAGTAATATACTTGTATTGATTTTTAACAATTGAGTGGTGTTAGATGACACCACTCTTACAAATTTGGGGTCTGCCCATGCACTTCAATGTGGGTTCGTCCTTTGGTTGACATGGAGAGTGAAATGTCATATAACCATGTCATTGTCGTGACGTGTAGGTCCAGGAACCCGTCCGCCAGACGAGGGCGAAAGTTAAAATCCGTGTGGGAGTCGCCACCAATCTTTTTATCTAGGTGTGATTGGTCACCTATTAATCTGATTCTAATCGACGAAGTCCTAAATTAATTTTAGGCCCGTCGAAAGAATGAGAACTGGTCCACGTTTTTTAGAGATGGGTTCGAGAGTGCGGTTACGCACGGAGAAGGGTTAGCACCTCCGTGACGCCCGTTCCACGAACGGTACTATTTAATCTTAAGTTATCTTAATATATAGCCTTCTCTTAAGTTAATCCCTACTTTATTAATTAAATTTTTATTGAATTGACTGACTGAGAGTTTTTATTTGGTTTGATTTTACGTATGCACATGATGCAAGTGTAAAATGATGTCATGACTTGTTTATTTTAAATGATGGAGTCGGTAATCTTTTATTGGAAAATTATTCGAAGACCATCCCAACGCTTTGGTGAAGTCTCGAAATTCTCCTCACCTAGAGATATCCCCGGAAAAACTCGTCTATACAAGCTCCTCGGGGAAATCCCATCATCGGGATTCCCGCACCATTTGCAAAATAAATATAGCATGCAATGACAATATAAAATGATGAAATCTACATGACCGTGTTTATTAATTAGTTGGTTGGTAATATTAACATGCTTAATAATTTCAGGTAATTTATTGACTTATTCATATATTTATCATTATTATTTATCATTATCATTATATATTATTTTAAACAATAATTATTTAGACTAATGGGTATAGGAGTATAGAATTCGGACTTATCCCGACGCTTCGGTGAAAGTCCGTTTCGAACTCCGCCCTTAAGTGACCCACCTGAAAGAGACAACTCTTTGCCCCCCTTTTAGGTGGTAATACTCAAGTAATTGTTCCATTTATTTTTTTTATTATTTGCAAGCCTCTAAATATATTTATAATATTTTTTATTATTGTTATTATTTATATATATATTTTTCTTAAAAAAAAATCTATAGGTATTATGAATTTTCTTTCTATTTATTTATTTATTTTATGTATATATATTTATTTTTCTTTTACTATTATTTTTATTTACTACTATCATTATCATTTTTAGCATTAAAAGAGACATTTATATATATATGGCTAACTTTCCTAATGTGGTTTAATTCATAATAAAAAAAGTAAATTTTTTAAAACAAAACGGGCTAATCTTCAAATTAATTGAAATAGGCCCAGACCAAAGAAAATGGGTTATACCTTACTGGGCTCGAATTAGCCCAACCCGACGACCCGCGGAAGCCCAAATCTATTACGCCCGACCTGCCTCTTGAGATCCACAAAACAGAGTTCAAAACGCACCGTTTGGTGCCTGTGGGGCTGCTCAAAACCACGTCGTTTGGGCCTGGACCTTCCAACTTCTGCCACTCCACCAAAACGACACCGTTTTGCTCTCCTTCCCCTGGGTATAAAAACCCTTTTTAACTTTTTTTATTCATTTTCCAATTTCTTTTTCTCTCTCTAGCCGCCACTCTCTACCTTCTCTCTAGAACTTTCTTTCCTCTCTTCGCCGGCGTCCTTTCTTCTCTTTACTTGCCGACCTCTCTCTCTCCGAACACCTACTCGTCGGCCTCTCTCTCTTCTCCCTAATCGTCTGCCTCTCTCCGAACACTTACTCTCTACCCGTCGACCACCGCAAAAACTCTCTTTTCGTTTCACTTCTTCTCTTCTTCAACTTTCAGCCGGTAGCCTCCCTTGACACCGATCTCTCTCCCTCAAACCAAACCCAATCCCCGTTGAAACCCCGATCGAATTTTTGGTTGCTTTTTTTTGTTCTTTTCTGATTGCTTTTTTGATTTTTTTCTTGTGGCTAGGTATTTGCTGCTGGTAGATCTAGGATTTTTTTTGTTGTCTGTTCCTGCTCCTGTTCTTTGTAGGTAGCCTTTAAAGAGCCGGCGATGGGGTTCTAGCACTAGAGAGTTGGTGGCCAGAACCCCATCATGCGGGGTGGTTGGGGAAGGGATGGCTGGGCGTACGCCCAGCCATCCCTTTTTTTTTTCCTTATATTTTTTATTTATTTTTATATTATTTTATATTTTAGTTTATTTTATTATAATTTAAAATTATTTATTTATTTATTATTATTATTATTATTTTTAGGTGTCTACAGTCATCATTCCACATCAATATATCACGTCATCATTTACTATAACATATTAGTATATTACGTCAACATTGGGTGATATAAAATAATAAGTGACATTTAACTAATAACAGTTAATCAACCATCAAATATTTGAGTTTATTTGATTCAAAATAAAAATATAAGAGTTTGATTAAATATAATAAAAGAATAAAGGTTTACTTAAATTTTCCTAAATAATTCATGAACTTTTTTAGATATTAATGTTAACCTTTTAAAGAAAATTAAGATTTATTATTCTAATTATTTTCTTTTTATTTTCAATTTTTTCTATATGTACAACAAAAGAATTTTTATTAAATTTTGTTAGGGATTGGATAATTTTCAGTGTGTTTCAATATTGTGTAGTTAATGGAGCAAGACTAAGGGAGGAGTATAAGAGGAGAGCTTAAGAAAATATTGGGAAGTAAGAAAAGTAATAGTAGGAAGGTCAAGAAAAGTGGTAATAGTAATGGTTGGAAGGTTAAGAGAAACTGAGAAAGTGAGATAATAAAAAAATCTTAAGTGATAAAGGCACAATAATGAAAAAGGTAAAGTAGGTTAAAGATAAAAAAAGTTAAGCTTAATGCTCAAATCGGTTCTAAACATTTAGGCACTTTTACAATTAGTTGCCAAACGTTTCAATTGTAACAATCAAGGTCTAAATATTTTCGATTCCTTACAATTAAGGGCTAAGTTGATAGGTGGATGGTGTGGCATCCATGTACATGCATGGATGTTGACTTGGATTTTAGCCTATGACATGGCAGGTGAATTGGATTTTTGGCAAATGACGTCGTTTTGTCCAGGTAAAAACAACTCTGTTTTCCCTTATTTGATTACTCTTATCTGTTAAAATTTTCCACCATTTTAGTTTTCCCACCATCGACCCAAATTATCCACGTTCTGCGTTCTTTCTTTTCTGATCCATCTCTTATCTCCGATTGTTTTCATCTTTATGATCTCATCGTTCAACTTGGTATCTGTTACCGTTAGATTATCAAGCGTTGCCTGTTTTTGGTTACCGTCGTCGTCAGCTTTTTGTCGTTTGCTAAACCAGAAATAGTTAGGTATGCCTTGCATTTTCATGTTCATTTTCTATCTTTAATAGTTGTCATTAGTAAGGTTACCATTGAATATTTTTTCTACATGGCATGTAATAAATTTTGTAAGTGGTGTGTAGCTTCTCTGTGATAACTAGTAATGGCATGTAGCAAGTTATTGTTACACGCTATGTTTAAAAATGATATTGTTACACGCCTTGTTGAAAAAATGATGCTGTTACACGCTATGTTCAAAAAAATTACCTAATCGTGACAGTTTTTATACTTTGAACATAATGGATGATCAATTACGCATCATAAGGTTTCATTATGGCGGTGGTTTTGTTGGTGGAGGGAAGACCTCAAGTATGTTAATGGTTTAGTGGAGGACTTCACATTTGACCTAGACAAGGTTAGTTATTTTGAGTTATTAAGCACGTGTAAGGATGCTGGTTATCAAAACATAAAAAAGATTTATTATTTAAAGCTTAGGTGTACACTTGCTAATGGTCTTAGAGCAGTTGTCGATGATGATAGCTTTTTGGATATGGTAGGATATATGGTAAATCATGATCTAATAGAGATTTTACATCAAGCATGCTATAGATGAAATTGTATTTATTAATGAAGAGGAGAAAGTAGAGGCTGGAAAGGCTTATTTTGTAAATGTTGAAGAGAATTTGATTGGTAGTGAGGATGAAGAGTTGGTTTCTGTCAGGGAAAAGTTTAGAATGATTACAGAAGAGATTTAAGGAGTAGACGAAGGACTCCTTGTATTTGTAATTGCAGGTTGGGGATGGATTTAATCCATCAAAAAAAGGGAATGAGGGAATTCATAGTGAGTACTATGACTCTAATGAGTTTGAAGACATTGCTAATGATGAAGAGGACATGGTTGATGATGCTAGTAGGAGGAGAGGTAGGTTTTCAGTGTATAACCTTTCATCACGTAGCCCTTACATTAAACTAAGCATGTTGTTTGAGAATTCTCATTAGTTTAAGCATGTTGTTTCATTAATGTCTATTAGGAGTAATAAAGAGATTGTTTGGGCAAAAAACAAAAGAACTTTGTTAGGGGCTAATATGTTGCTCCCAACTATCCCTGAAAAATATATAGAGCTTTTGATAAAAAATTGTAATTTTTCCAAGTGAGGACTTTTAGGGATACACATGATTATAACAAAGTGTTTAAAAACAATTAAGATGACTTAGGGATACACATGATCTGAGGCTACTTCGATCCTAATCTCTTATGAGAGGTCTCACATCAATAAAGTTTGATAAGTTTTAATACCATTAGTCACGAGTTCACATTTTCAATCTAAAAAACATACCTATTCAGTGGATGAAAGCCTATACTTATAAACCTAAAACACATTTCATTTCTTAGTGATGTGGTATTCTTGATATAGTCTAATATTATATATATATATATATATATATATATATATATATAACATATGAATATTTATTAAAAATATATAAAAGTAATAAACGAAATAATTAAAGCACCATACTAAATATTTTTCATAATTCAAGTGTCAAATTAAATAATTAACCTATTGTAAAGTAATATTGCCTTCATAGTCCATTCTATTTTATTTATTCATTTTCTTGAAGGTTTTAAAAGTATGTCTTCTTCCCTTCTATAAACATCTAATACTCATACATTTTTTTATATTTTAAATTGATTTTGAATGAATTTATTTTCTCATTTTTTGGTATTAAAAATCATAGAATATTACTTTTATAAAAAAATTAAAATTTTAAAAGGTACTAAATTAATTTTTTAATATCTATAAAAAAATTTTTTAAAAAGGAAATTCCTAATTAAACCTTAGAAAATGAAAAATTGTAAATAAAAAAAATGAGAATATTTATTCGCAGCCCTCTCCGCATGAATCCATGAATCGTCCCGCCTAACTGCCATTTGAAAATTTGGCTCTAAACAAACTGCAAAGAAACGTATGATAGCATTCATCTTTAGATCCTTTCCTCTTAAATGAACAAACGAGCTATCTTCCCCAAACCCTCAATCAACAAAAGGAACAACAAACCCAAATCGCTTTGTCCATTCTGCTGTTCCTCTTCCAAATTTTCTTCCTCATCATCACCCACACCACAGTGTTACACTCTCTCCACATGCATTGCCTCTATCCAATCATGTTCCCACCAAAAAAACCTCACGGGAGGCAAGCAACTCCACGCTTACATGCTCAGAAATGGCTTCCTTCACGCCTCCCCCGCATCCCTCACGAGCCTCATCAACATGTATTCCAAGTGCAACCAAATGACCCATGCCCTTTCCTTATTCCAAACCACCATTCAAAACCCGAATATCTTTTCTTTTAATGCGATAATTTCTGGGTTTGTCACAAATGAAGATCCCTTAAAAGGGTTAAACTTTTACAGGGAAATGAGGGTTCTTGGTGTTCTCCCTGATAAATACACGTTTCCCTGTTTGCTTAAAGGTTGTTGTGATATTATGGAGGTTTTAGAGGTTAGGAAGATACATGGGTTGGTGTTTAAACTAAGTTTGGACTTAGATTTGTATGTGGGTAGTGGTTTGGTTAAGTGTTATTTGAAGTTTTTATTCACGGAGGATGCCGAGAAAGTCTTTGATGAATTGCTTGTGAGAGATGTTGTGCTCTGGAATGCTATGGTTAATGGGTATGCTCAGGTTGGGCGGTTTGATGAGGCATTGGGAATGTTCAGAAAGATGTGTTTAGAGGGGGTTGAGATGAGTAGTTTCACGGTTACGGGTGTTTTATCGGTTTTTGCAATGATAGGGGATTTTGAGAATGGGAGGGCAGTTCATGGGGTTGTCATGAAAATGGGGTATGATTCAAGTATTACAGTGTCAAATGCTTTGATTGATATGTATGGGAAGTGTAAGTTTGTTGGTGAAGCATTGGAGATTTTCAAAATGATGGCTGAGAGGGATATTTTTTCATGGAATTCGATTATGTCTGTTCATGTACAATGTGGTGATCATGATGAAACGTTGAGACTTTTTGGTAGAATGTTAAGGGATGGCATTCGGCCTGACTTGATCACTTTGACCACTGTGTTTCCTTCTTGCACTCAGATGGCAGCATTGATGCATGGTAGGGTGATTCATGGCTATATGATTATTAATGGGTTGTCAAAAGATGGAAATTCTGAAGATATTGGTGATGTTCTTATTAACAATGGTATTATGGATATGTATGCAAAATGTGGGAGTATGAGAGAGGCTTACTTGGTATTTGATAAGATGAGCCATAAGGATGTTGCATCCTGGAACATTTTGATCATGGGTTATGGCATGCATGGTTTTGGAAGTGAGGCAATGGATATGTTTTCACTCATGTGCGAGAGTGATTTTAAGCCTGATGATGTCACATTTGTGGGAGTCCTGTCAGCCTGCAGCCATGGTGGCTTTGTAAGCCTAGGGCGTCAGATCCTGGGGCAAATGAAGTCAAGATATGGTGTTGTTCCAACCATAGAGCATTATACTTGTGTAGTTGACATGCTTGGTCGGGCTGGGCAGCTTGAGGAGGCTTATCAATTGGCACTAACATCACCTACTGAGGCCAATGCAGTTGTATGGAGGGCCTTATTGGCAGCATGCCGGCTTCATGGAAATTCAGATATGGCTGAGGTTGCTGCAAAGCATGTCTTTCAGCTTGAGCCTGAGCATTGTGGTAGTTATGTATTGATGTCCAATGTTTATGTAGCTGCTGGCAAATATGAAGAAGTATTGGATGTTAGAAATATGATGAGGCAACAAAATGTGAGGAAGCTACCAGGGTGTAGCTGGATTGAACTCAAGAATGGAGTTCATGCCTTTATTAATGGTGATTGTACGCATCCAGGATCAAGCTCTATTTATGATGGATTGCACTCATTGACTGCTTTGTTGCATGAGCATGACTATGTGCCAGATTTATAGTGACAACTCCATGCTGGATATTTCTCATGGCAAAATGCTTTTCCCTCTTTTCTTCATGCTATATAATTGGTGGTATACAGATACATCCTTAGAATCTCGGGAACTGATAAGATAGGAATGAGAAATAAAACCAACATACTCAATAATTCATGGCTCATTATGGAGCACTCCAAGGGAAGAGCTTGTGTGGAGTAGTACAAGCAACTCATAATTGTCTGGTTGCATGGCAGGCAGCATTGGATGACATAATTTGCATAACAAGATAAAACTTTTGGGTATAATAATTTCTGGGAAAAGAGCTAGCCTGGCTTACTTGTATACTGAACATTTCAGCCTTTTTGTCTAGTCTAATTGTGAGAATATGTTTTTGGAGTTGCCCTCATTTCAAAGCTATGTAGAAGGGAGGGGATGAACAGTAGTTGAAGGGTACATATATATATACACATGTTATGTTGATGTATTTACATATTTGAGCTAGCTCAAGTAAATTGATTTATTGCTTATAATTGTATTTAAATTAATTTGATATTTCCTTGGAAATTCATAATGAAGTCCCTCATTTTACCTTTTGCTCGCACAATCATCTTCAAGCACCTTCAAAAATGTCCATTTTCGCATTAAGCATACCTTGCAATGTCACAGGAGCATTATACCAAAAGGTTGTTTTAATTAATTATTTGGGTAACAGAGAAGATTTTTTAATACTATAAATTAAACTGTTTTAAAAGTGGAATGTAAGTTCAAAAGTATCTAATTTTAGTAATCCTAAATCTTTTAATATTTATGGTAATGTAGATATTAATATTATCATAACAATCTATAATTAATGTTGTCCTTTTGATAAAGGGTCAAGATTCAAAATTGAATTTTTACTCTTTTTGAGATCTTATTCAAATGTAACAAAAAATTTTGTTACTTATTTATAAGTTATTATTGATTATTGTTACATTATCAATTAATTTTAGCATTTAAAATAGTATTATTGGGTGGTTTATGGAATGCCCCTTTCCTTTTTTCTTGGCACAACACATGTTGATATGAATGGAAACCATGCCTGTGTTTGCATGGAACTTTTGGGAAGGACAATAACCATAATAACTGTCAAACTCTCAAGCCTCCCATAAAACAAACTTTTGTCTCTCTTTTGGCACATTCTTTGCCTTCTTCAAGCCCTAATTTTTTCATCTATCATCCTCCTACATTGTGTATCAACATAGCACCAACCAGGAAATTATTGCTGTAAGTTATTTCATACATAATTTACTTTTGCTTTTAGAAGATTTCATATACAATATTATGCAATGTAACATATATGTCTTCTCCTTTTAACAATTTACCATGTTAGATGCAATTTCTTTTAGCTTGCATAAAAGCCGGATAATCTTTCGGAATTATATATGATTTATCTTGGATTACCAGATTTTTTCTTTTACATTTTTTGTTCTATCTGGTTATATAATCTTTGTTAACATTCCCAAAATTTTGGATCATGTGAAAGGGTAGAATGAATAAGAATACTCCACATATTACCAAATCTACGATCAATATGGATGAAATTGGAATTTATTTTATTTTATTTTATTTGTCTTTTCTGTTCTTTTAAAGATCAGCATCCTTCTAATGAATCCCAAGTGCCTATACTGTGCTACAAGATGAAGAGTTGTTTGTAATTATAGTTGTAAAATGGAAAAAGATAAAGAGTGCCACAAACTAGTAAAATTAAGAAGAAAAGATTTGCTGCATTTCACAATGGTTTTCCCTAATACACCAAATGAAACCTGAAATCATTTTCCTATTTAAAAATTTAGAAACCCAATGTTAAGAATTTCAGGAGTGATAACCCGTTAATGCATTAAGATGGCATAGATTTATAATGATGTTGGGATTCAATTTCCAGGGAAAAAACTTGAATAAATGTTAGGCCAATTTTGCACCTAATTTGAGAAGAAATTGAAAATGCCAAAATTCTTCTTCATACTATATTAATGTGGAGGATTAACCTTCTTTCTGCTATTCAGGATGTTGTTATGGTAAGTTAGAGCTATGTTTAGGTAGTTTAGACCTAAATTCAATTTTAAGTGTCTTGAAAAGCCCCTGCCTTGGTTCTTGATGATAACCTCCATCGTTTGTTCTGCTCTTGAATCAAAGGGGAGAACTACTTTCTTCGGTTTAAGTACTGCTGAGGACTGGCAGAAAGAGCTTTATGCAAGAAATCGTTTAGTGAAAATTTTAAGGGGTAATATTTGTCAATTATCATTTGAGTATGTCTTTAAACAGACAAGGTTGAGACATTTGAGGATCAGTTTTTGGTCCCTTGCTACATTTTATTTATACTTTTATTGAATTTCTGCTTGCTTACCAATTGCCAAACATTTAGTGAAAACCTCATCTCTTGGAGTCAATGATTTGTTTGTCAGAGTCTCTTGCAATAAAAGGGTTATTCTTCTAAAAGATCGCTGGGAATATTTTCTTGTCTAGGACACTTGACTTCGAGGTTCTGTAATTAAAGATCAGAAGTTTCACTGCAATACTTTACATGATTGCATGAATAACATCTCTTATCAAGAAAGTCATGATGCATGTGCCATTGAAAGTTACAGAGAAGCAATAGGTGAGAATGCTGTTGCTGATACTCTAGAAAATATAATACAACTTTGAAAATTCAATTGTCTCATTAATGCCCCTTAATATTCTGTTTTACTTTATAATATATCTTCTTGAGGTTATTGCACCGCTGTACTATAAACTCACAAAATTATGCTTAAGTTTACCACAGTTTACTGCAATTTTTATCAGCTAGCCTGGCAATGGTGCCCAAAGCATTGCAGTATTAACATCTTATTTAAGGATCACAATTCCATTGGCTGGAACTTACCCTCAGTGCTTTTTGTATTCATTGTTCTTTAAATTTGTTGCACAGGAGTTGATGTAATAATAGATACATCCACAAAACCGGGATTCAATGTTGGCATATATGTAATAAGTTGTGCAAAATGTTTGATTGTGCTTACAAGTCTCAGCTTATTGGAGGTCAGAAGGAGAAATTTGTAAGGTATTAACATATAGTATACAGCTTTCTGTTTGCTTCAGATGATTTATTAGTTTTTCATTCACATTTTAGCTGATGTATTTGTAACACCTGCTAAGGTTGATAAGTGGATGTAAATGAAAGTGTCATCATTTTTTTTTTACCAAATGTAATTTTAGAAGTTGAATTTTTATTACTTTCTTCTCACGAAGGCTGTGCTTAAGGTTATTTCTTTCATATACCTTAGAATGCAGCTTTGATCTAATTGAAAGGCCTAACAACCTCATAAACTTTATAATTAGATTATCAAGTACTGTTGAATAAAGGCTACCCTTCATATGAAAATTTAACACTTCCCCATTTATACTCAAGATGGAGAATTACTACAATTAATCCTTCTTCAGTCCAACTGTTATGAATAGTCAGCATTTTGACAGAGTCTGCAGGTTTCCACTATGATTCTGGAGGGAAAGGAATGGTGCTCATGGTTATCTCTAATGCAAAAGAGTGTTATCAACTAAAACTGGTCGTTAGTTGACAGTGAGTTGCATTGTGAAACAGAAGAGTGAAGTCTATGAAACTAAATATAATATGATTGTCCTGATAACGATTGCTAACAGTTATGATATTTCCTCATGAAAGAATTTTTGGGAAAGCGGGCTATCTTTTACTGTGACAATCTATTTGTAGTTCTTTGCTATCTGAATTTATGGTTCAGTAAATGATATAGTGAGGTTGAAGTTATTGGCTATTATTAATTTTTTTATATTAGCACCTGATTGTTGCATATGTTTTAACTCTAGGTTGGATGATTTAGACTCCACAATGTCAATGCAATCTGGGACTGGAGTAATGAAGAAATGTAGATTTAATATAGAGGGCTTGACATTTGGTGGCCGTGGAAAGAAGAATGCATCAAAATCTTTTAGAATGGGGATGAAGAGAGGATCGGAAGGACTTCTAACATTTGGTCGCTCTCTTAGATCTGGAGTCACACGAGCTGTGTTCCCAGAAGATCTCAAAGTGTCAGACAAAATGATAATTGACCCCCAAGATAGATCTCTTTTGTTATGGAATAAGTTTTTTGTTGTATCCTGCATTCTTTCAGTAGCTGTGGATCCACTTTTTTTCTATCTTCCCATCTTCAATCATGTATCAAATTGCCTTGGTATTGATGTAAAGTTGGGAGTCACAACTACAACCATTCGGACAATTATTGATACTTTCTACCTTATTCGCATGGGTCTCCAGTTCCGCACAGCATATATTGCCCCATCATCACGGGTTTTTGGACGAGGTGAACTTGTGATAGATCCTGCACAGATAGCCACACGATATTTAAGTCGTTACTTCATTGTTGATTTTCTTTCTGTGCTCCCCCTGCCACAGGTTTGAGAAACTACTTGCTTCACCAATCTTTAGATGTTTATAACATATCTAGAGTTCTGCTAGTCAATTAGAAAATTCAATTACAATCAGCTACCTTATAAAATTCTTTTGGAAGTATAATCATCCAGTTGCACTGGTACTACGCAATATTTGCTGATTGATATTCCTAGTTGTTTGGAGAATATCTTTACCTAGAGATTCTGGTTGAGAAGTGATGCTGATGATCTGAGCATTCTTGCCTACACTTTAGGCTTTGTTACATTTATTCCAAAGATCAAAATGTGAAATTAGCAGGGAACGTTTCCATTGTTGCATTTTACCATGAGTCATGAATCCTGATCATTCATATATCCTATTGAGAAAAACAATTTGTACGTGAAAACTCCATTCTAATGTCTTGAAGAGATATTATGATAGTACCTTGGACAAGCTTAACTTAAATTGTTGCATAGTGTTTAGTATGTCACTGGATAAAAAGCCATTGGCCTTTCTTAGCAGAGACAGAATTAATGCATGGTAAAAGTGAGCATTTTTCTTGAAACTTACTGAATATGTCGAAAAGTTCGGCCTTAATATTGTCATTTCTTTGTCGTCTCTGAATTGTTAAATGCTTCAGAAAAATGAATTGTAAGTTGTTAAGTTAATCTGCACATGCAAAAGTCGCAATGACTTTAAAAGATGTTGTTTTTATACCAAAAGATTCAAGTCTACATTTCCATTGTAAAAGTAGCATTATAGTTGTTTATATGATAAGCATCCTGCTAAATAATCCTTACATTTCCTACAGGTTATAGTTTCTTCTCTTTTCTATTTTTCCCTTGTAAAATTATAAATGTAGCATTAATACGTATAACATAATACAGCTGTATCTGTTCCGAATCGCTTAGTAAGAGAAATGGTGCTTCATCTCCCTTAACTGCTTTCTTGTCTGCAGATTGTGGTGTGGAGATTTCTTCACAGATCAAAAGGTTCAGAGGTATGGGCTACGAAACAGGCATTGCTACTCATTGTGTTTATTCAGTATGTCCCTAGGTTCGTCCGCTTTATACCATTAACTTCAGAACTGAAAAAGACAGCTGGTACTTTTGCTGAAGGCGCATGGTCTGGTGCTGCATACTATCTGCTATGGTACATGCTTGCTAGTCATGTAAGTTTTTGTTTGCAATTGGTATGCACAAGCTGTTAAATAATTTCTGTTTCTCCTTTCCTTCTGTTCTGGATGCCTCCACCTTATCTGTAGAGAGAGAGGGAAAAGAAAAAGGGAGAAAAGAGATGAGAATATATCAGCTGCTTTTTACTTAAGAACTCATCTAGATGTGTTGCAAGAATTATATGACCTGTAATTTTTGGTATATTTTTTAAGTCAAATTTTATCTTACTCGTAGCCCTTTTTTTTTTTAAATGTTATACTGAAACCATTTCAAAGAAAATGGATCCATGAGTAAATGAGAAAGCAGCCATGGATCATGAGAACTCTGGATGCTTGAACATCCCAGGGTTTGTAAGTAGAAGTCCAAGTGAGTGCATTATTCTTGCAATATATGACTCTCACCTTCTGCTCCTTATGTGCACTGGCAAGTTTAGATGTAACAATAGTCTTGGTGTTCCCAATTTGTTATGAAACTGATCAACAATGACCTGGATCTCTCATTATGGATGTCTAACTATTGATAGCACAAGCACTCATGTCTTTGTGTCAGCACAATGGTCTGACTCAATTTCCTGGGAAGATTAAAATGTTTGATTGATTTTGAACCCTGTATTCCTCCTTATTTTCTGAATTTGCTAGTGCCAGCTCAATTTTGTATGACAGTTTTGAAGCAAATATCTGACTACTTTGAGATGGAATGTGCAGATAGTGGGGGCTTTTTGGTACTTACTGGCTGTAGAGCGAAATGACACATGCTGGCGAAATGCTTGTATCGGCAGTGGAAAGTGCAACATAGATTTCTTGTACTGTGGCAACAAGCATATGCAGGGCTACGCAGACTGGCGAATGGTCAGTGAAAATATACTTGGTAGTAAATGTTCTGGTATAGATGATCATGATCAACCATCACCCTTCAATTACGGAATCTACACACAAGCTATACAATCTGGCACTGTTTCATCCAACATCTTTTTCACTAAATTCTGTTACTGCCTATGGTGGGGCCTACAGAATCTAAGGTTTGCACTTTGTCTTCAAACACTTACAGACATAAGTGTAGATGTTCCATATCTTATTGTCGATTGTATGTTTGTGTTCAATGAGTAAATCTGAATCTCACTTCTGTTAAACAGCTATAAGGCCAAGACTCTCAATGACAATTCTGCACAGGATGAAACAAAGAAAATTAAGGCCTTGTTTACTGGAAAATGAATTTTATTTTTCTTGGCAACTTTCTCTATATATTTCCAATCGTATGCATGATGTTGCTTCTTGCATGGTAAAATTATTATCACCTGCGGATTTTGTGCAGTTTCTGTTTAACGCCCTCTTTTCCCTTTTCTTTTCTTTCTCGTTGCATTTTTCTTGGACTCCTGGAAGTTGTATTTGCTCATTGATATCCATTTTATTTTCTGCAGTACACTTGGTCAGGGGCTTATAACCAGCACATATCCTGGAGAGGTTCTCTTTTCCATAGCTATAGCTATTTTTGGTCTTATCCTTTTTGCACTTTTGATTGGAAACATGCAGGTAAATTTGAAAACCCTTGCAAGATGAGTATTAAATCCTTTGTTTTTTGTTTTTTTCTTTTTTCTGATAAGCAATGTTTTGGGGGTCATGAGCCTGGGAGTGCTTGAACCTAGCATTGAGACCATGAACCCAGCACTTTGTCTGGGGGATATATGCCACTCAGACCATAAACCCATAGCATTCAACTTACCAGATGCTAGATATGCTCATGTCAGTTAATTGTTTGATTAATGTTATTGAGATACCATGTTGCTACAAGTTGCTTCAGAATGGTATTTTTGGATAATTTAGATAAATGCTTTCTATCCCCTTAATTTCCAGTGTATATTAACCAAGTATGGTTGACTTCAGATTAGTAATCGGTAGGGTTGCTTATGAAGCCTTACATACCTAATCAATGTCCATTGCAAAGACAGAAAAGGATAGACCAAACATTAAATTTCTTTACAGAACTTATGTTGGGTATGATTGCATATACCTCTTCTTTTGTGCATTAGCAAAATCTGGCTTTGTTTGATTCTAAATTCTCTTCTTTGCTACTTTAGGAGCATGATTTCCTCATAGCTGCCAGAAATGGCTGACAGTAAACTTCCAAGTGAATATTATATGGTTATCTTTGAAAGAAGAGCAAACAAACAAAATAAAATGTTAGCTATAAGTTGAGATAAAATGTTTGATTAATGTTATTGAGATACCATGTTGCTACAAGTTGCTTCAGAATGGTATTTTTGGATAATTTAGATAAATGCTTTCTATCCCCTTAATTTCCAGTGTATATTAACCAAGTATGGTTGACTTCAGATTAGTAATCGGTAGGGTTGCTTATGAAGCCTTACATACCTAATCAATGTCCATTGCAAAGACAGAAAAGGATAGACCAAACATTAAATTTCTCTATAGAACTTATGTTGGGTATGATTGCATATACCTCTTCTTTTGTGAATTAGCAAAATCTGGCTTTGTTTGATTCTAAATTCTCTTCTTTGCTACTTTAGGAGCATGATTTCCTCATAGCTGCCAGAAATGGCTGACAGTAAACTTCCAAGTGAATATTATATGGTTATCTTTGAAAGAAGAGCAAACAAACAAAATAAAATGTTAGCTATACAACAATGCTGAAGTTTGAGGTCTCTTGTGATTGCAACAGACCTACCTTCAGTCTCTCACTGTTCGTCTTGAGGAAATGAGGATCAAAAGGCGTGATTCTGAGCAGTGGATGCATCATCGTGCACTTCCACAGGATCTCAGGGAGCGAGTTAGGCGTTATGACCAATACAAATGGTTAGAGACGAGAGGAGTTGATGAAGAAAACTTAGTCCAGAGTTTACCAAAAGATCTGAGGAGGGATATTAAGCGTCATCTCTGTTTGAATTTGGTGCGAAGGGTAAGGATCTTTGTAGATTTTTTTCTTGATTTCAATCAATAATCTTTTCATGTTATTTTATGGTCATATATGACTTTACATAGTATTTTCATGGACTTGTAAACTATGAGATTTAAGCTATGCCACTAGATAGAAGAACTGTATGCTTCAAAGAGTATGGCCAAAGTTATCGGCATGATTATTTGTAAGGGAATGTGTATTTGTAACCGAATCTTAGTTTAACCATTTCATGTTATTGAACATAACTAAACGCTGCCAAGTAAATATTCTTCAAATCTGAGATATTGCTTGCTGTTCTGGCTACTGATGGCCGGTTTAAGCATGCTAGTGATTTTGTCAATTTCATTGTCATGAAAACTGCAGCAGTGCTGTCACAGACAAAATTCTTTTGGTGCAAGTATACCATATCCTTTGTGAGTGTATTAATATTTGTTCTTTGTCTGTCTTATATTGCATGATATGGTATGCAGGTTCCTCTGTTTGCCAATATGGACGAGAGGTTACTTGATGCAATTTGTGAGCGACTCAAACCAAGTTTATACACAGAACATACTTACATAGTTCGAGAAGGTGATCCAGTAAATGAGATGCTTTTCATTATACGAGGCCGCCTTGAGAGTGTGACCACGGATGGTGGGAGGAGTGGCTTTTTCAACAGAGGTTTACTGAAGGAAGGGGACTTTTGTGGCGAGGAGCTATTGACTTGGGCGCTTGACCCCAAAGCTGGTTCCAACTTACCATCATCTACTCGAACAGTGAAGGCTTTAAGTGAGGTGGAGGCTTTTGCCTTGGAAGCTGAGGAGTTGACATTTGTTTCCAGTCAATTTAGGCGACTTCATAGTAGGCAGGTTCAGCACACCTTCCGATTCTACTCACAGCAATGGAGGACTTGGGCTGCCTGCTTTATCCAAACAGCATGGCGTAAGTATTCCAGAAGGAAAATTGTAGAACTTCGTCGTAAGGAAGAGAAGGAACTGGACTATGATGAAGAACATGATGATGAAATGGCCCTGGTTGAGCAAAGAAATAACACTGCAGAATCCTACAGCCTTGGTGCAACTATATTTGCATCACGTTTTGCAGCAAACGTTCGCGGCAATAAGAACCGAGGCACAACTAGTCCTAAGAGTTTGATGAAGCTGCCAAAGCCACCAGAACCAAACTTCAATGATCCTGACACAGATGAACTTGGCCATAAAATCGACTGAGCTAATCTTGCTCAATGTTGCTGTAAAATTTACAAAAGTGTATACTAGATGTTAAACCTCTTTTGTTTTCTGTTACTTAACCTTGTATAGTAATACTGCCTTAGTTCACATTAATTTTGACCAGAAAACAGTTACTATTCATAATTCATAATGTATATGAACTTTTCTTTTATTTCATTCAAATCTCAAACTCTTATATGTTTATTTAGGACTAAATAATCGATTGACAGTTGACTAATCGCCATTAATTAAAACTTCATTTGTCATTTTATATCACATGAGACTAATGTGACATGTTGACATGTCATAGTAAATAATGACATAATATATATTAATATAGTATAATAACATGATTATATGCTATTTTTATCATCCATGGTAGTCACATAAACATGAAATGACAAGTGGCATGTCAACATCATATGAGTAAATAATAACGGACATTTTGATTAATAATAATCAATCAATCGTTAATTATAAAAGTTTATTTGATCCATAATAAATATATATAAACTTAATTGAACGCAACAAAAGAATAAGAAATTATTTGAATTTTATTTTAATTATTCAAAAGGTTTTTTCAAGCATTATACCTTAAATAAATTTAATAATGTAATCCATTCATAGATAACTCAATTCATCCATACATATAAACATTACGATCAAATGAATAGATTAACAAGTCAACTGAGACAATAAAACTGAAACAAAATTATAGGGAAAATTTTGTCCTTTCAAATGAATAATAATATATATAAAATTTGTCCACTTTTACATTAAACATTGAATGGTTAGTATTTAAACCTTCAAATTCTAGTCGCCCACATTTCAAAAGCTAGAACAGGAAAGACTAGTTCAACATGGCATGAAACAGTTCACTGCAAAAACTAACAGGAATTTAAGTTTAACCTTACATAAGACTGATGTTTTATCAATAAGTCATATGAACAAACTTGAATTGCAGTTCTCTTCCCCCCATTAATGTCTTCTCCACTAGAGGGAATCAAGAAGACTATAAGAAAGCAAAAGAATTTTCTTTTTACTTATTCTCATGAGTAAAAGAAGGGCATAAATTACAGGGAAATATAAGAGAAAAAGTTTGAAAGAAGATATCAAGCATCTTCACCATCTATATACGGTGACATCTCATTGTGGTTAACTGTCCTTCGGCTACTCAACTACGCCATGCTGAAGATGCTTCCAAGTCAACATCCTCTTCCCACCAAGTGGAAGTCTGCAACAATAGATGACTTGGTTACAGGAAAGGAAACCTAATTTCCAACCTGTTTTCCCTAGGTTCTTTCTATTCACGCTATGTTGCCAAAATATATGTGTATTTTTGAGTAATCCCACGCAAGATGTGAACCTAATTTCTGAGAATTAGAAGCTCAAGTTCAGTGGAACATTACAACCTGAAGAGGCCATATTGAAAGGAAAAACAAGGCTGAAACTTTGTTCGGAGAGGTATAGAGGATATTGCTTTGAGCATTTAATTTAAAAATCTCAAAATAATACTCAGTAATTTATATATATATATATATAAGAGAAATTAAAATAGATGAGAACCTTGTAGCCTCTGCGAAGAAATTCTAGTTGGCTTCCTTGTTCCTCTTGCAATCCAAGGACCCTCAACAGTTCTTCCTTGGTCTAGAAAAAACCAAATAAAAAGCCCAAAAGCATAGAATGTTTAACTGAGAAAACAACCTGGAGCTGAAACGTTATAGAAGGTACATACCTCTCCAAGAGTGAAGCGTGTTGCACTCTCAGCTACACAGGCATAAGAACCATCTGATTGCTTAAGCATCACCTGCCAAGGTCCTGCACAAATTCTGAGCTAGATGAGGAGATATGCAAACTACATGTAGTCCCATCCAGATCTGATTCCAAGGAATATGCATCCTTTTTCAGGTCAAATATTGCACATTGACAATGACAAAAACAGGGGATTTAAAGGAGAGACGCAAAACAGTATGGAAAAAGATAATGCCCACTATTAAAATTGTTTGCATAGATGGCATAACCCTGTAGGATTGGTGTAACTTAGTTCAAAGACCACTTGGTAGTTAAATGGAAAGTGATCTCATTGAATTTGTCATTTTTCAATTACATGTCGAATAGGTCATTCTAAATGTTAGATAATTCCCAGAATTTAACATAAGAGTTTACACTTCTCTTCTATTCTTTTACTTTTTATATTTTACTCATTTGGGTAGCAGCAGAAAATACTTGCTCTAAAATGGATCCTCCAGTTCCTTAATGGATGGAAAAAGGTTTAACAAGCAGCTGATGCTAAACAGTTGACATCTATTCTTTCAAATGTCTCATAATCTTTCTCATTTGGAATACACCTCTTGCTCTCATTACAATCCTATCTGCATTCAGGCTTTCCCACTCTCAAGATTATTGACACCAAATTAACTTGGTGGGGAGCAGAGAATTTTGTTAGCAAGTGCAAAATGCAGTACATAACTAGTGCCACCAAAGTAGTGGAGCAGTCCATAAAGAAAAGAACTTATTGATTTTGAGAGGTGCAGGCATCCAAGCAGGACATGGACTGTTAAGTTCCACCAAAACAATACGGCAGTCCGAATTGCTATGCAATATAAGTTTGTGAAAAAGAATTATTTCCTATCATTTACAAACCCAAAAATATATTTAAAGATAATAAACCTAGTACCTTCTATTTATCAATAAACAAAATTCTGAGAAATGAGGATTCAGAAATGTACAAATTGATAAACATGAAACTTGAGGAACTATTACTGAAGAGGGGAAAAGGATGTTGTGGCATATGTTTTCTTTTACAAAAGAAACAAAAAGAATTAAGTTGCCTATAGTTGATTTGTATAACTTTTTCCAATCATTCTTTTATACTCACTCGATGATGGAACAAAAATAGAACAGTTAAAATGGCATAAATGCTAAGAAGGTTTATTTGCGCACCAGGATATTGGCGAAATAGCGCTCCACTGTAATTCACAACAAAAGGTGCTACTGCTACTGTCTTACAATATTTGAAAAGAAAATGTTCATTATAAAACTGTATCAGAAATAAAACTCAATGGAGCAAAAAGCTGTAGGCTAATTATCTATTAACTACCTTGGAGTACTCCCTGATTCGTATATAGAATGCTGGGATGAATTGAGAAAGAAATCGATAGTGCAAATCTTTGGGAGGAAATCCCAGAAGACCCAAGTCAGCACTGCAAAGATAAGCAGCCTTGGACAGTCAAAAGTAAATTCACTCATCATTGAATCATCATTAAAAGATGAACAAGTAGAAAAATTTATACCGCAAAGTGTCAAGTTCAAGATTGAATAGAAGTGTTGGGGTTGACAGGGCATATATCTCCTGCACATTCAGACCACAGTCACACAAAGGAGAAGAGGAAAAAAGGAAGGCAGGTGGGGGGGTTAAAGAAAAAAGGAGCATTCACTTGCAACTAGATATTGAAGTCTGAAAACAAAGCTGCCAAAAGGTTGGTCAGAAAAGTTAAAAAAAACTTTTGGCAATTTTTTTGTGATACTAAGCACAGTAAATTTCTGGAATGCTCTCATAATTTACAAAAAGAATTTTAGATCACGATAAACAAAACCATCATTTAATTTAACTTTTAGCATAAAGTTGGTCAGAATTATTACAAGCTTCTTTCAACTTCTTATATTAAGCACAATAAAATTCAGGAATGCTCTCATAATTTGCAAATAGAATTTCAGATCAAGACCGCCCACAATCTTGTGTTGATATGTTATGCCCCTAGAACTAAGTTTACTGATCAATATATCCCATGGTGAAAGGCATCAAGTTTTTTCTTGTTTGAAATACTCAGTGTCCTGACATGTTTATGCAAGTATATAAACTGATCAGATTTGCAGACCCAAGAAAGCAGAAGAGCTTAACTTGAAATAGCCAACAGTTTCAAGGTCAAGCATGAACCAACGTATAATTAGATAATAAATAGGCACATGAAAAGGGTTAAAGGCTGAATACGGTATAAGAACATACCACATACTTCTCTATAACAGAAAGTTCACGTGTGCTACAGTTAATAAATATATAAAGAGTTGGTGGCTCCTTAGGTTCCCAACGACCTGCATTCACCAGAGATGGCAGAATGTTAAAGTCAATCTCTCTGTGTGTGAAGGTAGGAAAATGGCAAGAGGATATTAATATTTGAAGCTTATGAAGTAAGCCAGTTCATTGCTTGGTAGGATGGATATTTGAAGCTTATGAAGCAACCCAGTTCATTGATTAGTAGGATGGCGAGGAAAATTCTCACATAGACCTGGATTTTCAGCAACAAACCTTCATTTTCATCTTGAAAATCAAAATCCAGAGTGTTCTTGATAGATTTGAAGAATGTAGTGACAGCACCACTAGGGACATCGTCAAGGGAACCTATAGATATACCATCAATCTGAAAGTGAAGAATCAAGAATTAAAATCACTTTAAAGTCCAAAAGGCAACTCTGCGTATCAGTAAAGGATTTTGATTTTAGGGCAAGAGGGTAAAGAATATAGTGACTGTATGTGAAAGCTGTAACTGGATCAATAAACAGGTTTTAGTTTTCTACAGGTCACATCTTTAAATATTAGCGTCAGTATTTATTGATATAAAAGCAAATCGAATAAATCCCTCAAAACTATCTATGGACTGAAATGCTTATGATGCCAATGGGCCAATGAGATGTCCCATACACTTCAGTGAACGATAAACAACAAAACCCTCACTATGAAAAGAGCCCACCTAGAATAGCAACAAATATAGAAGGTAATCTTGCCTAAGTCATTTTATTACCGAGTCAAGAGCTGTTTTGAAAAGCTGAGAGGCCCTGCGTTTTTCTGGCTTGTCAGGAAACACCTGAAAAGGCAGTAAGAAATTAAGCTCATCTTCGGAATGGAAAAAAGGAACATTTCTGCAAATGAAAGCGTCTTCTTACTATGCAAGCTCGAGTTTCCCTTTTTTGTTGGAGTTTCCTGACAACAGCCAAGGCAAGTTGAATGTTGGCATCAATGAACTCATCTGAAGATCCCTTCACATATTCAGACATTAGAGAAAATTATGTAGTAAGGATTTTATTTTTCTTTCTCTTAGTTTCAGAGAAAATAACATTTCAGCTTGATATAATCATCATCATCATACAATATATTATGATCCATGAATGTACTGCATCAAGAACAAAGCTAATAATACCATATTTTGGTTTCAACAAATGGACAGATTATGAACAGATGCAAGAAATGAAGTTTAACAAAGCAACATCCTATGCAATGCTAAAGACAGCATCAAAGAAATAATTGCAGTAAAATTTTAAAAATGAGCAAGAAAAATCATGAAGGGCCATTAACTAGCCATATAGAAATGTAAAAATGAAAGAGATACCTTATAAGAAGAAATGTTGCTTGGCAAGGGCCTGCAAAAGGCAGAAAAGCACAAAATGGACCAAATTTTTAGGGAAATAAAAAGGCAAATAGATAATCCACTCAAATAAGCATACATGAGAATTACAGGAATCACCACAAAACCCCTTCATGCAGTTTCATACCAGTAAGTTCTATAAGTTAAGAGAAACATCTTTACTTGCATGAAACTATAGCCAGCTAACTGCCTAGTGCCTAATGTCTATTAACATATTCCCCAGAAGTCTCACTGCAGAAAAAAGAGAAATTACCAAAAGAATTGTATGGAAATACACAATTTAGTTGATGATGAACAAATATTTTTGTTCGAGCAATGATCTGAGCAAGTCAACATGAAAGAAATAAATTCACCAGAAGAAAAACAAAACATGCACAAGAATAATATTATGAAAAATAACAACCAACAAAAACACCAAGATTTATGTGGTTTGGCACTCACTTCTCCCTTCTAGCTCAAATTGCAATCCAAAAAATCACTACCCCTTCTATCTGCACAGCTTTCTTTATTCTGATTCCCATAATTCCCTTTCTTTCCCAAATTGCCCTTAAAATGCAAAAAAAAAAAATGCACCAAAATATTATGGGCATGAGGGGAATTTCAAGAGAGACAAGGACAACTAACTCGAAGTGGCAGAGCAGAAGGTGATGGGATGGGAGCTTTAACTCCAAGAGACTGAACTTTTCCAGTTAATTTACAACAAATCTCCACTTTGGCTTGAAAAATTCCTTCTAGCTAACCATTATAGCAAATTTCTCAAAACTACATCACGTCCACACATGCCCAGCTGTCACAAACTGCAAATGATGACCAAGTGCATGCTAGATGAACTTGCAAGCAAGGATAACCTTTTGTCAACATGCTAGCAGGATTCTCTTCACAGCAAAAAAAAAAGTACTGATCACACCATCACAAAGCAATACATGTTCACTTATGAAGTGATATTTAACAACTATGTGTTTGGTCTTCCCATGAACAGCACTTTGGCTATTACAAAATACAACAGTAGAACCCTGTTGCAACTCAAACTGCTAATCTGACCTTTAGCACACAAAGCTTCCTACACTACCTTCACTACCACCATATTTTCCACCTCAGTCATAGACAAAGGCCATGATATACCACAACATAGCCTTCCAACTAATGGCACCTCTAGAAAGACCACAAAACACATAACACTACTACAGCAACAAAGTACAGTAGTGCCGACAATACTCAATGGCACCTGCCACACTGTAACCAAAATCTGCTAAGCCAAATGTGAGGTCAAGAAAATTCACCGAAAAGAATAGCTCCAGTCTTTGGAGCACCAAGATGAGTGCAATGTTGGTTCAAGAGGATGAGGCAATGCAAATGTAGATATTTTATTTTGGCTACTAATATATCATCTTCTCAATATTATGTAAGGTTGTCTTACAAGTATCACACTACCATATTGAACACAAGGTCGGAATGGTGAAAATAACCCTGGAACAAGTGGCATGGTTCTTGGTTATTTCTGCTCTTGAGATGTTCTAGAGAGCTTTGCTTGGTGGCTCAAACATACAAGTGACTAAGGAGCTCTTCACCTTAACCTTTCCCTAAATCACACAAGTGCTACCCGTTTCTTCTTTTTTTCTAGCTCGCTTTTAGATGAGCTGTCATAAGACTCACAATAACCCCAGTAACCTTAACATTTATCAAAAAATACTCTAATGGCTCATGAGTTGGCATCCTTTCCTTGGTTGCATTGATTACACCCTCCAGCCTATACACATGGGGGGCTTTGGCAACTCATTTGCAACCTTTTGGCAAGTTCACATATCCTTTCTCAAGAATTCTCCCTACCTCCTCTCTTCCTTCATTCCTTCCTACTTCCTATTTCATATTTCCTATATCTTGTTCCAACGCCTACCATAACACTCATTACTTCAGGGTCTGCTCCATCCTGTTTCACTTCTTTGCAACTCTGCCTATTCCATAAGAACCTTAACGGTACCTCTTCCAAAGAACTCTCGACACCACCTTTTCTGAACACTACCTCTTCCAGAAGAACTCCTAACCCTGCCTCTTCCAGAAGAACCCAAAAACTACTTCTAGGAAAACCTTAACGCTTTCTTTTTTGGAAGAACCCTTTATAGCAATGTTTGAGAAATTTTGCTGTGACAGTTGGCTTGGAGGAAACTTTCTCAAGCTAAGTACAGATTTTTCCTGAATGGGTTGAAAAAATTTAGCCTGTTGGACTTAAAGCTTTGTCCCCATTGCCTTCAATAATGCCTGCCACTTTTAATTGGTTGTCCTTGTTGTCTCCCTGAAAATTCTCTCACGCCCATACTCCCTTGATTTATGTTTCTTTGCCTTAAGGGCACTTTGAGAAAAAAACAAAGGACATTATGGGATTGGAAAAGAAAGGTTGTAAAGATAAAAAAAAATGGTAATTTTGGGATTGCAATTTGAGCAAAAATGAAGTGAGCTTTCTTGGTTCCTTTGGTAAGTAAAGGGAATTAAGGGGTTTGAGAGTTTGGCTTACAGGTTTTATGGTGTGTAGGGTCTTTGGGTATGGTTTGGGTTTTGAAACACCCGTATATCTCATTGTCTCTGCCTGTGGATTTAGACCTAGTGCCAAAACACATAAAATCTAGTGTTCTTGTTGGCTGTTTTTTATCATGTATTATTTATTAAGCATGTTTGGTTATCATTCTAGCGAATTTATTTGTTATCATATTGACTTGCTTGAGTCGGCATTCTAAAAAAGTGATATCAAAGCCAAAGTTTCCATTTGAGTGTGACAACTATGGTGATACCGCATTCTTTGAGCCCCTCTGGTGTCCTCCCAAGAGTAGAATGTAAAAGTGGCATATACACATGAAGTACCCCAGAACCTATTAGTTTTTACTTTTAGATTCAAATGGTGTGCAACATGTATCTATGGGACTTTTAATGTGCTCCCATGAGCATGAGCTCAAGGTTTGCCTATTTCCCTAACAATTGCGAACCACGACATTGACATTACAGGAACAGAACTCCTAAAGTCAATCACAAATCGAAATGCTATGATTTACTTGATACTTCTACTAATTTCCGAAGCAAAAAACACGTTTGGATACAGAAGCAAACAATATTTTTGAAACTTTTAGAAATTAAAAATGTAGATTTTATTTTTATATATAACAATTAATTAAGTTACTCATTTTCAATCAATTATAACTTTTTTTTTTGCATTAAATTTTAGGAAACAATGGGGGCATAGAATGAAGTACATAGCAAAACAACAGCCTAAATAACTTTGGCCAGCAAATTTCGTGAACATAAATTGGCAAAGCTTGTCATAAAATCAGAGAAAATGGAATAGCTTTTCATAACTAAAGGGGAGATGGGCATCAAGAAAAAGCTTATGTAGGCCTCAAAATACCCCCAAAAGAATTAAAAAAAATAAAAAAGAGAAGTATAGAATAACATACGGGAAATCAATCTCGAGGCGGGTTTTGCCATCTTGAAGAGCAAAAGCGAGAGAGTTAGCAGCGTCGGTTACAAGAACATCGTATGACTTAGGCTTATAAAGCGGCACTCCTTTCTTCGGATCATAGCTCTGGGTGGATGCTGCGGGTGGGTTTGCTTCTGTGTTGTCTCTGGTTGCGCATTGGATACTTATCCTATGTTTTGGAGAGAGAGCGGGAAAATGATGAGAAGGGAGATGAAGAGGAATGAAAGCGGGGCGAGGCGGATAGATAGAGAGAGGTGAAGAGAAAGACAAGGCCATGAAAGTCATGGCCGTTGGAACTCAGCTGGTTTTGCTGAAAGAGAAGAAGTAGGGGGACGGAAAATTGTCTAAAATGGATTAGATGATAACGAACTTCGGCCACGTGTCACAGTAAGGATTTTATTTTATTTATTTATATATTTTAAGATAGATAAATATTAGCAAAAGGGCAACGGGACGGGGTGTAATTTTTTTGGCGCCTCAAGTTCGAAATTGCAATAATCATCCTTCACGAAAATGATTGTATCAAACCATCCATCCCTATTATATTTAAGTCTTAAAACTATTTAAAAAATTTTAAATAAATTTTTATTTTGTTATTGAGTTTAATTAAATCTTTATATTTATATTTTTATTTAAATAAATTTTTATAATTAATTATTGATTACTTATCAATAATTAAAATATTAATTATCATTTTTACACTCACATGCTATTCATATGACGCTATCGTGGTGTTGACATCATTAATTATAAAGTGTCAGCATGTCATGTGACATACAATTTCAAAATGACATTTTAACTAATAATAAGTAGTTCATCATTAATTATAAAAGTTTATTTAGCTTAAAATAAAATATAAAAATTTAATTTAACACAATAAAAAAATAATGATAATACTCAAATAATTTTCTAAATTATATAAAAAAAAGTCAATTAAGCTTTTATACTTTTATCACATTCAATTAAATTCATGTACTTTTATTTTAAGTCTTCTTATTAACGATAAAGTAATAATCGTCAATTCAATGCTATGTCAACTGTCACGTAGTATGTTTTTATGTTCTATCTTATTTGCAATGGTTTGTTGCTTTCTTGAATACATATTATGCAGATTGTAGGCTTAATATGTATGCAATTTGAGTAATCTTTCCTCATTTTTCTATTGTATTTGGATAATATTTGTTGGATCAAATTATACAATTATTCTCCATACACTATCAAAATGGTGGATTTAGTCTCTATATAATAATGTATACAAATTGAGTCCTTATACTTTTTAAAATTGATAATGTCAGTATAATATGTTTAAAATTTCTATTATCTATATTGATATAGAGATTGGTTGTATTAATGTGATATTTTTTTTGTTGATATGACGTTAAATTTGATTACATGACAACGATCATCATTTACACAAATGATGTAATAGTAGTGCCAACATGGCATAGCTAAACATTACCATATATAGATCTTATAAGTGCAGAGCTGGAATTATCTAATATAAGCTAATGGTTTTAAATAAAATTTGAAAATAAACAAATAAAAAATACGAATAGATTTTTAGGATTTAGGAAAAGGTATTGTGAGACAAAGAAGTATTGAATTTTTGAGTTCGATAATTTAAAGTTGTGAAATAGATAAAAAAAATACCACATCATCATTTACAAATTATCGTAGTCAACGTCACATCAGTAAGAAAATACCATGTCAACTTAAATAACAAAAAATTTTAATACTATTAACAATGAGACTGACATTGTTAATTTTAGAAAAAACAAGGATTCAATTTTTATAAATTATTGTATAAGGACTAAATCTACTACTTTGTCAAATTATAAGGACTAACTGCATAATTTAATCTATTTGTTGAGTTTAATTAAATTGATAAGGTATTATTTTTTTAGATTATAATGTTTTTAATGTTTTTTGAAGATATATTTTTTTTAAAATGAAGAGTAAAAAATATTTTTTATAAGATGATCCAAATAACAAAAATATTTTTGACAGTTTATTTAAACAATAGAAAATATTTTTTTTTAGCAAGATATTTTACCTATAAAAAATTTTCCTTCAACAAGTTATTTTACGATTACCAAACAAACCCTTAGTGTGAGAATTAAGTTTCAAAACTAATCGGTAGAAGTGCAATGGCTTAAGAAACTCACCTCAATTGGTTTAGAATGTTAGCTTAAGTCCCTTAAATCAAGCTTGATTGAAATTGGGGAGAAAGGAGTTGAGTGTTCCTTAGGTTGAAGAGAAAATAAAATGGGCGTTCAACCCAAGGCCTTTATATTTTTCTTTTTTTTTTTTCGGCTCTCAGCATCTCAAGTATTGATACTTTTTTATAAGTATTAATATTTGTCCACATGGCATGCTTCCTCCATAGTATCCTAACCACTAAGTATCGATACTTACTCTTCAAATCTCGATACTTTTCACACATAATACTTCCCAAGGCATTATGTCTTCTAAGTATTGATACTTCATCTTCAAGTATTGATACTTTTGACACAGAATGCTTTCTGAGGCATTTTGTCTTCTAAATATCAATACTTGTTCTTGAGGTATCGATACTTTTGCAACAGAACATAATTTTTCTTCCCAAAACTTATCATTTTCAACTTCATTCCTCCTCTCGTGTCCCATTTAACTCATAATCTTTCAAAACATATTTTTTCAATGAGATATCTCACTACTCATTCTAATTATGTAGGTTTCCTAAGCTCAATAAGCAAGTTTTTACCATTTTACCCTTACTTATAAATTGAGAGTGTCATAGTAATTAGTTTTAAGGATTTTTAAGGATGATTTTAAGTGGTGGTAAATGAGTGACAGTGAAGGATGGAGAATGGCAGAAGGTGACGGTGGTTACTTAGGGAATATGATTGATAATTAGTTAACAAGGCTCTCTTTTTTTTTTATAAAGATTTTTTAACTTTTTTTGTCAGTTTTGTTGTTGTCTTTGTCACCAATTGTAAAAGGGTTCTTCTAGTAATAAGAGAGGACTTGTTGTAACAAGTAAACTAAGATGCACTAGAGGTGGCAAAGAAAAAGATTAGAGTAGTCCTTGAAATGCTAAGTGATTTGTAACAAGATGTGAGGAATACAAGTTAAGAAATGGTAGAGTACTACAACTAGAGCATGTATGGTGTTTCCATGGAATTGACATTCATGGCATTTCCTTGCGTAATTAATCACATCCGCTTCCATGGTAGGCCAATAGTATCCAAGATCCAACCATTTCTGATATAGCTTCTTCCTCTTTTCATGTTCTTCACTATTTTTGGCATGAACTTATTTCATTGGACGTCTCGCAAATGATACTCAAAACAATTCATTCATTCCTTCTAAGGAAAAAACATTGAGTTCTTCTCTTCAATTGTCTTGTGTCTTGGAAATTTGTTGAAAGAACTACATTTTGAAAAAAGTTGATGTAGGGTTGTTAGTGATGGGTTTGGTTATGGACGGCATGCTAAAAAATACGCAACGGAAAGAAAATTAAAACTTTAAAACTAAACAACCAAAACATACCTCCGCCTATAGATCACCCTAGTGATATTTAACACATAAAAACACAAAATTAATTATTATTCAGAAAGTTACCTTGCCAAGTAACTTGTTTACCCAAAGTATCCTGTTTAGGCATCCTTCGTTAGGCACCCGTAAGGATGATATTAAAGTATAGCACTCCATATATAAGATAACTTGGTGTCTCAAGTTTAGAGAGTATTTACACGACTAACACATGAGAAGTGTTGCATAGACACTAGCATGTATTGCCAAGTGCACTTCTCATAGCAAGTCATGTTCAATATACTTGCTCTCTTAGGTAGACACTTATATTTTAGTTCCAGGTATCTTTATACTTCAATCTATAAGATTGATTGTTTACTTCCAAAGTAAAGAACATAGAACATACCAATCTATAAGCATCATTGATGTCTAGTCTCATTGATACATTAACTAGGAACATTTTGAGTATATGCTTTGTTACATAAGGATCTCATAACTGCAACCCATTACAATTCCCTTGCAAGGCATATTAATCTCATAGAATTCATCCAATTAGACTTATAACTCATTATAATTGATGTCTTATTGATGAAGGAAAACCTCTAATCATTCAACGTGAATGATATTGTTGCATGATTGGAACCAAGCCTTAACCAATCCTAATTGGTTGCAACGCTCATCCCAACATCTCCCACTAGTACAAAGCCAATTGCTACCTCATTGTATGTGGATTTAATCCATTTAGCAATTGTGTATCCATGTAGATTCACTTGTGCCTTTCAATGTGGTTAATTACTTTTATTTATCTTCGTGATGTCTATGCATCACATCATGTTATATTACTATATCTAGATCCAATGAGACTCAGGTTCTAGTAGTGTGGCTCCATTGTTACATTAACAATGTTTCGAACCCTTTATTAGTTCCATGGACTAACGATCTGAATATCTTCCTATTAGAGCCCTTGTTAATAGGATGTATATGACTTTATTTGTATACACGTATAGTCCCTTTTGCTCCTTGGAACTATTCCAACTAGACTAACTGCATGCGTCATATGCATATGTCGCTCTGTATTATGCCATTTGGCTTCTTTTAAATTATTATTTTTATTGTCATCATGTGCTCTCACTAAATCCAAGATCTTTTGTGAGAGTAATATTCAAACTCTTTTGAATATTCCATGATGTTACACATATATATACATCTCAATGTATGCTTGGAATCATATTGGTTTAGAATATTATAATGGGCATTATATGTTGGAGAGAAATGGACCAAATCATATCGCAATATGAAGTTGGTTTCTTTCTTGAACATTCATCTCTATGTTTTGTTCTTAAGAAAGTCCCATTTTATATGAATCAATATTCAACCTTTTGATCAATTGAACAAATTCATAATTGATCAAATATTATTGCAAGGATAAACATGAAGAATGGATAATTAAATATGACATAATTATTCAAACTTGAAATATATCAGCTTCCTCATCCAAATGCTAAAGACCAATGTTTCACTAGCCATTACCATGGCAATAACATAATTAATGCTTCAAAAACATCCCAATAAATTATCCAACATGTCAAGATAAATAAGAGTGTAACCATCTAATATAGCATTTAATGCTTTGGGTAGTTTATCCATGTGGTCCACTCTTCAGCCCAGATCCTACTCATCTTTATCTTTGGTCCTTGTAATATTTCAAACATACGAGAACCAACTTTGAGGTATCACCTTTAATATATAAAGTGGAATTATTTAGCAAATAGTACCTGAATTAAGAACTTTAATAAGCTTATTTTTCTTGCTCACAATAGTTAGGTACTCCTTGTAGTTCCTCCTCTAATGCCTAAGTTTGTCATAATGATGGCAAATATCATTCTCTTTGTCCTTTTTGACACCTTCGTTAGACGTTAATGCCTTCTCATTTTGGGATTTTACCTTCTTCCTTATTTGGGCTTTTTTTTCTATTACTTCATATGAGCCTTTGAAGAAGAAACAAGAAGCAATGATACCTTTTATTTCTTTATGGACCTCTCTGTTGTGTCCAACATATTTAGAAGTTTGGGAAGCGTGACTTCCTATCTTGACGACTCATTTGCTTTCACATGCTTCATATGACACCCAAAAGCATCTTGTTTAGGTGTCCTTGGATAGGCACTTGTAGGGATGAAATTAAAGCATAGCACTCCACAAATAAGATAACCTAGTGTCTCAAGTCTATGAAGTATTTACATGACTGACACATGAGAAGTTTTGCATAGACACTAGAGTATATTACTAAATGCACTTCTCATGGTAGGTTATGTTCAGTAAACTTGCTCTTTTAGGCAAACACCTCTATTCTAGTGCCAAGTATCTCTATATTTTAATCTATGAGATCGATTGCTTACTTCCAAAGTGAGAAACATAAAATATACCAATCTCTAAGCAACATTGATGTTTAGTTTCAATGATACATTGACTAAGAACATTTTGAGATTATTTTTTTGATGCATAGGGATTTCATAACTACAACCCATTATAGTTCTTTTGCATGGCATATTAATCTTATGGACTTCATCCAATTAGACTTATAACTCATTATAATTGATGTCTTATTGATGAAGAAAAACCTCTAATCATTCAACATAAATAATATTATTGCATGATTGGAATCAAACTTTAACCAATCCCAATTGGCTGCAAGGCTCATCCCAATAGTTTGCTTTATTAGCTTTAAAATAACTATAGTTTTGAAATGACAAAAATGGTCAAAATTACTTGAATGGTCTTTGAACATATCTAAGTGATCCTTAAACTTGTTTGAATGATTTTTGAAGTTGTTTGAATGTGTTTTTGAACTTAATTTATTAATGTTAAAAACTTCCATATGAAAGATGATCAAGATGTGTTTGAATGTGCTTTTGAAATGCTTAAGTGTTTCCATGTGAAAGATGATCAAGATTACTTGAATGATCTTTGAACTTATTTGAATTATTTTTGAAATTGTTTAAGTGAGTTTTTGAACTTGTTTGACATATTTTAAACTTGTTTACATAAGTTTTGAAGATCGTAAGTATTTCCATGTGAAAAAGTTTCAAAATTGTTTGAACATTATTTGAGTGATCCTTGAAAGTTTACAAGCTTGATTTAGGTGTATGAGTGTTAAATTTGTTTAAATGAGCTTTATAATCTCTCTAATACTTATTCTTGAGATGTTAAAGTGCTTGATTTCCAAGATAGGTTCATCAAGTAAAGAGGCTAATGCATGTAAAGCAAAAATTTACTTAAAAGAATCTTCAAAGAGCTTTTTGTTTCTTATCTATCTATAGATGTTCTTCATCTATCGATAGATGTTTCACATCTATTGATAGTTGTGGTTCTACCTAGTATCTATCAAAAGATACACATGAACTATTGATAGATAGTGACCGTTAGACACAAAATTTAAAAGGAAAATGACTATTTCTTCATCAAACTTTCTCCAACAGCTCTAAAGTTTCTCCAACTATAAAAAAGACTTTTTTAACACATTTACAAGGTTAATAGAGTGAAAAAAATACATCATTTAAATACGAATCAAACCTTATGAAGAAAAAGAAGAACAAAAGAAAGAAACCAAGCTAGAGCAAGCAAATTCAATTCTTCCACCAAGCTTTTAACTCTTTATTATGCTATAATTCCTTTGTGCCTTCATTCTCATCTTTTGTAATCATCTTTATCATTATCATACTCTTCCAACTTTGTATTTACTTAGTAAAATTCACCTTCAAGAGGTACATTTGCTTCAATCTTGTAAAAGAGAAAAAGGTTATACCTTAGCCTCCAAAAGGTAGTGTTACAAGTGTTAAGCTTTATGCATAAAAAGTATTGTGTTGAAAGGTTGTGCTTAATTCATAAAAGGCATTATATTGAGAGGATATACTTGATCCTTGAAGGCATTGTAAAGGTTATGCTTGAGCCTTCAAAAGTATTTTTAATAATGGATTTGAAATTTCTTAGCTTACTAAAGGAAAAGACATATGCACCTATAAAGAGGGTCGAACCTCTATAATTTTTTTATGTTTTTCTCTCTACTGTTTACTCCTTGAACTTATGCATTTCATCTTGAAGAAGTTTTAGAAATTTGTCTACAACTTAATTTTTCCTCACTTTTACACTTGTGCCTTTTACTTTGAAGAGTTTGGAAAATTTGTTTTCAACTTGTCTGTTCGCTAAGTTGCTTATTAAATTTCCTTTGACATGCTTTAAAATGAAAAACAAATTTGAGAAATTTGTCTTCAGGCTTGCTTTCATTAAAAGTTTAATTTGTTGAAAAGAATTTTTATAAATCCAATTCACCTATTTCTTGGATATTTCTTCATTATTATTGAGCTAACATTCCTAACAATTGGTATTAGAGCTTGAACTCAATTTTGTAGGTTTAAAAGCCTTTGAGTGATCCTTGTTAGCTGCAAGACATGGCCATTAACTCTATTGCAACAATTTTTGGTGAAGGGCAATCACTGGTGGAGCCTTCTCAGTTTAACGATGATAACTATGTTTATTGGAAGAAAAAAATGAAGTTCTTTATTCTAGCTAACCATTATAAAGTTTGATGGACAATTGTTGATGGTCCATAAAAGCCAACTAAGGAAAAAAGAGTGTGGGATACAAGTGACATAAATATGGTACAACTTAATGCTAGGGCTATCTTCTTTGTGCACTTGATGATAATGATTACAAGAGAGTTTCGAAGTGTGAAAGTGCCAAAAAGAATTGAGAAAAATTAGAAGAGTTGTACGGCAAAACAAAGAAGGAAGAAGAATTGGAAGAAAAGCCTTGTGAAAGTCAATGTTTAACATGTGGCAAGGCAATTAGAGATAAAGAATCAAGTCAAATTCAATCTCTAATCCAATTTGAACCATGTCTCATGGCTCTTAAAGGGCTTAAGGTAGATACCTCACTTTGTGAACCCATTTCATATTCATTTAGTGAATTGCAAAATGCTTTTGAATAATTAACTTATGAGTTTGAGAAAATGAATTTGAAATACAAGAAAATGATTTCAAAACTTAGTGTTGAAAATGAATTTTTGTTGAAGGCAAAAGATGATTTGGAAAATGAAAATAAAAATTAGAAAATTAATTTTGAGTATTGCCAAAGAAAATTGATGTCTTAAAAATGGAGAATCTTAATGTGAAAATGAAGCTTGAAGATTTGGCAAATGAAAAACCAAAAGTTTTCATGAATCTCTCGTTTTCTAAATTGACCAAATGCAATCATTGTTCATTTTATGGTCATTATTCATGCACTTATCTATTTAGAAAACACTTATCCAATAGAATTATATAAGTGTGGGTTCTAAAAGGCACTTGATGCAACTAACTATAAAGGATCCAAATCAATTTGGATGCCAAAGATCAAATGAAAAATATCTCTTGCAGGTATGCTACAGTAAAGAGGAACAAACTCTTGAAGATTGAATGCTTTTTAGACACATAATGAAAAATGGGTGATTTCTATACCAAAAGTCAATCATTTGGTTAATCATTTGCTCTTATTTTCTTGAATTGCATTGATTTAGCTTGGTTTCTCAAGATAGTTGCTTTTTTTATTTAGAATTTAATTGCCTATCTTGCTTGAATACTAAATGCATAATTTTTTGTCTACTCTTTTTTGAGCTTTATTGATAAATCTTAATTATACAAAATTGATTTAAACATGATACATGTTATAAATTACATAATCTTGAAGAAAACATAAGCCTAAAGATTGAGTATGTGCTTATGTTTAATCTTGAATACATCATTATGCTTATTTTTTGGAAACTTGCTTTATTTTTCCGATTGATTTGAGTTTTATTGATGGTGAAAAATTGATTAGATATAATTTCCTCATGCTTTGTGAAAATGATTTCATATTATTGTGTTTGAGGAAAAATGGTTTTTTAGCATAAAAGGTTTGATCTTAATGACATGTGAAGTGGCTAATATGATTAAAATATTGATTTACATAATTGCCTATGCTAGTAATATAAACAAGAAAAATTGTGTTTTCAAAGTTGACTTTTTTATTTCCTTGTGTCTAAGATAATTTAACCATTTGAACAATCTTGATTTACAATTTAAAACATGCTTAAATAGCTCAAGATGATTAATAATGAGCTTGATAAGTTTTGACTACTCGAACTAGTACTTCTAAAACAAAAACAAGTGTATATGAGTAATGTTTGTCATCCTTGAGTTTATGATGATTTATGAATTAAATAATTTTTTTATGATGAAAATAATTATTAACTTGTTATTATTGGATGTGCAAGTGTGCTTGCAAGTTTGAATGGTCATAAGGGTATTTTTGATACATGATTGTGAGATATTTAAAAATGACCCTTGACATGCACAAATTTGATTCATTATGCTCATAACACATTTCATAAATAATTTAAAATATAAATAAACAAAATTGAGTGACGTTGAGCTCATGATTGTGTACAAAGCATGTCCAACTTAATTCTTGTATGTTCGAAGTGCAAATTTTTTTTTAAAAGAGAGATTAAATGATTTTCTTGCAAAACCTTTTTGTTTTCTTTGATTGAAATTGATTTATAAACTCTTTGCCTTTGATAATACATCATGGTTGAACAAATTGATTTGATAAGTGAATTGTATAAATTCTTTTTTGCTTAGCATTTCTCTTATGATTTGTGAAATAGATTGAAAATGTTTTTTTAAGCATGATCATGAGTGTGAAAAATTGCATTGATGACATTTTAAGCAAATGAACAAATCTTTTGCAATGCTTAAGGTCACTATGATTTCAATGATATAAAACTTAAACAAGTGTGCCTAATGTTGAAAATGTTATTATGATATGCTTTTGTTGCAAATGAATGCTTGAATGACCTCAAGGGCATTTTTGTCTATATGTTGAAAAATATTGAAAAGTGTTAAATTTGAAGCTTATTATGCTTAAATGTTGTTTAACATGGTTGTTGCACATTTCATACATCATATACATGCATTATAATGAAATTTGAGCATGCTTAAGTGTCACGACCCGGAACTCCCATCGAGCCCGTGACAACCGCCGCGACGTCTCGATCGACATTCATTACCCAGAATGTCAACCGAAACCCCGCAAGGCTTTAATATCAGCTTCTCATTTCCCCTGTGGGTAACTGTTTCCAAATACCATATTCTAAAAGATTTTAAACTGTTTCCAACTTAAACAAATAAAATAATAATTTCCATCTCATAGGGGTATTTTGGTCATTTATCCCAAAAATCTCAAAATCATCTAAAAATATAGTATGTAAGTGGAAAACACATATTTCATAATCAAAAATAATTTTGGATGTCTAAAACATTCGTTTAAAATGGAATTATGAGTGTCATAATAAAATAAAAATATTAAATAAAATATTCAATTTTCACATAAAACGATATTTTAAGAACATTGCATAAATAATTTTTATAGCGTAAAAGCAAAATAAATTCTTACATACCGTAATATAGATAGCCAAAGTATAGAATTTAATTTATAGTGACACGTGGGCCCACGAATGATCAAAAGTATAAAAAAAAATGAACCTACAGTCTTTGGATGTGGCAAGTTCAATTGTAATCCTCGTCGATATCAGTTATCTACAATCTATTCTGAGCCTGAAATGGGTGGAAATGAGGGTGGTGAGATTATAAAATTCCAGTGAGTAAACAAACATCACTCAAAATATCTAAAATCGAGTAAAAGGAGACTATTAAAACATTTCATCAAACTGTAATTTATCATCTTTCAACTTATTTCAACCAAATGAAATCAATTTATTTAAAGCAAGTAATCAGTATGGCTTATGAATTTCTTAAAAAGCTTGGCTCATGCCAAAAATTATTATCATACTCAATTATCTGGGATACCTTGGCCGAGGGCTATCCCAACTGAGTCCGCCAAGGCTATTAAAAAGTCATGTTTTTATTTTGAAAACATAGTCATTCTTTGGCGTTGGTCGAGTTCCCCTTCACGTGGTGGTTTGGGGTGAAGTGAACTTTAAAGTTATACCTCAGGAGTTACCCTACTCCCCTCTCCAATCGAGGTAAAAATATAACAGGATTCCGTGCCCCTCTAATAGGCTAGTCTACAAAACCCAGCCCATTGCAGCAGGTCAAACCCACCATACAATAAAATTTTGACAGCATGATAGGGCTAATATATTACTACCCAGCCTGCAAGGGTAAAATAAAACAATTCATA